>NW_006239307.1:511609-537782 GCF_000226075.1 Solanum tuberosum | reverse complement strand
GATTGACGAAAATTTAAATTCCTCGCATCTCGTAGAGCAGCTAAGAAAGTCTCTGGTAACCCTTTAAGAGTTAAAGGTTTAAAAGCAATTTGAACCATGCCAATATGCAAAAATTTATACTGAGATTTATATAATTCAATATCACGCTTATTTAATAAACGAATAGTTTGTTCGAACGAATTTAACGCCAAGGATTGTTCAGATGTTTTAATCAACTGTTTATTAGAAATCTTATCAAACCAACCATAATCATAAATGGTTTTTATTATTAACTTTCGGTAATAGTCCATTTGTATAACAAATCAAGGTTTTGTAGGTATATCTACCTCTTCTAGTCGAGTGCTTTTAATATCTTCTTGATCCATAAACAACGAGATATATCTATGCCGAAATACTTCACATCAATTATATATATACCATGAAAGTTCCAAGGCTCTGATACAATAATAATAATAATAAAATATTTTATTATTATTATTATTATTATTATTATTATTATTATTATTATTATTATTATTATTATCATCATCATCGTTGTTATCATTATTATTATTATCATCGTTGTTATTATTATTATCATCATCGTTGTTATCATTATTATTATCATCGTTGTTATCATTATTATTATTATCATCGTTTTTATCATTATTATTATTATCATTGTTGTTATCATTATTATTATTATCATCGTTGTTATCATTATTATTATTATCGTTGTTATCATTATTATTATTATCATCGTTGTTATCATTATTATTATTATCGTTGTTATCATTATTATTATTATCATCGTTGTTATCATTATTATTATTATCGTTGTTATCATTATTATTATTATCATCGTTGTTATCATTATTATTATTATCGTTGTTATCATTATTATTATTATCATCGTTGTTATCATTATTATTATTATCGTTGTTATCATTATTATTATTATCATCGTTGTTATCATTATTATTATTATCGTTGTTATCATTATTATTATTATCATCGTTGTTATCATTATTATTATTATCGTTGTTATCATTATTATTATTATCATCGTTGTTATCATTATTATTATTATCGTTGTTATCATTATTATTATTATCATCGTTGTTATCATTATTATTATTATCGTTGTTATCATTATTATTATTATCATCGTTGTTATCATTATTATTATTATTATTATCATCATTGTTATCATTATTATCATCGTTGTTGTTGTTGTTTTTATTATCATTATTATCATTGTTGTTGTTGTTGTTTTTATTATTATTATAAACCACATACCACACATACGGTTTGTGGTCCCTTCCACGGGCGGTGGGTGGCCGGTGTAGTTGGCTGCATCAGCATCGGGAAAGATGCTAAATTATTATTATTATTCTTATTATTCTTATTTTTATTCTTATTATTCTTATTGTTATTATTATTATTATTACTATTATTATTATTATTATTATAAACCACGGACCACACATACAGTCCGTGGTCCCTTCCACGGGCGTTGTTGTTGTTTTTATTATCATTATCATTATCATTATCATTATTATCATTATTATCATCGTTGCTGTTGTTTTTTTTAATTATTATTATTATTATTATAAACCATGGACCACACATACGATTTGTGGTCCCTTCCACGGGCGGTGGGTGGCCGGTGTAGTTGGCTGCATCAGCATCGGGAAAGATGCTAAATTATTATTATTATTCTTATTATTCTTATTTTTATTCTTATTATTCTTATTGTTATTATTATTATTATTACTATTATTATTATTATTATTATAAACCACGGACCACACATACAGTCCGTGGTCCCTTCCACGGGCGGTCGGTGCCTCGGTGGCCGGTGTAGTTGGCTACACCAGCATCGGGAAAGATGCTAAATTATTATTATTATTATTATTATTATTATTGTTGTTATCATTATTATATCATTATCATTATCATTATTATCATCGTTGTTGTTGTTGTTTTTATTATTATTATTATTATTATATTCATCCTTGAATAACATGTTTTTTGCTTATCACAATTTTAAATCGTATTAGTCATCCATGTATATAATTAAATTTAAAAATAATATTCTATATGATATTATATTTAGAAATTACTATTATTTATCAGTATCAGTTTCTATTATTATTTTATGAGAAAATTCTATAAAAGACCATAATATTGGTGTCTATAATCGTGTTCAACAAGATTTGCGCTATTTACATACCATTTCTATTTTTTTTGTATCGAAGTTCTGGCGCAATTGTATCACAAATACAACTCAAACAGTTACCACTAAATGCCCAACATCTTAACTGACACGAGTAATTAACGTAATAAACTGACCAATTACATTAATTTATGAAATTTACGTTTATTGATTTGTCGTGGAATTGTAAACGAGATACTAGAACAATCTATCCAAAAAAAAGTTCAAAAAAAGAATCTGATGATTTTTATTTACCCCCTAAGTTTTTTTTTTTTTGTTTAGGCATAATACATATATGTGCCATTTAATTTTGCCTCATTTCACATTTATGCCCTCCAACTTTGGGTGTGTACAAGTAGACGCTTAACTTGTATAAAGTTGACCAAGTAGACATTGCGTCCTACGTGACATAATGCACATAGGACTCAAATTGCCACATAAGATGCCACACAGGATGCGTGAGTCTATTTGTTCAACTTTATACAAGCTTAAGTGTCTATTTATGCACTCCTAAAGTTGGGGGGGGGGGGAGGGAGAGGAGGGGCATAAATGTGAGCTAAAACCAAGTTAAATGGTATATGTATGTATTATGTCTTTTGTTTATTCATGATTGTGGATTGAAGTATCAAAGTTAATATATTGTTGTGGTTGTATCAACTATGTCAACCATTCAAGTTCTGATGCGACATTTTAGGATCTGGAACACAGAGAACAACTACACAGATTATGTAATTGAGATCATGATATCATTCTGATATATGATTTAGTATGATACATTTTAGATACATCGCGTCATGATACAATTTCAATACATTACATAATGATATCTTTCCATTACATAATGTATCATGATACATTGCATACGTTAATATATATGTGAGTTAAAACCAAGTTAAATGGTATATGTATGTATTATGTCTTTTGTTTATTCATGATTGTGGATTGAAGTATCAAAGTTAATATATTGTTGTGGTGTATCAACTATGTCAACCATTCAAGTTCTGATGCGACATTTTAGGATCTGGAACACAGAGAACAACTACATAGATTATGTAATTGAGATCATGATATCATTCTGATATATGATTTAGTATGATACATTTTAGATACATCGCGTCATGATACATTTTCAATACATTACATAATGATATCTTTCCATGACATAATGTATCATGATACATCGTGTATCAAAAAAGTATCATTATTAATTATGTATCGAAAATGTATCATGACGCGATGTATCTAAAATGTATACATAATAAATCATATATCAGAATGATATCATGATCTCAATTACATAATCTATGTAGTTGTTCTCTGTGTTCCAGATCCTAAAATGTCGCATCAGAACTTGAATGGTTGACATAGTTGATACACCACAACAATATATTAACTTTGATACTTCAATCCACAATCATGAATAAACAAAAGACAAATGCATACATATGCCATTTAACTTGGTTTTAACTCACATATATATTAACGTATGCAATGTATCATGATACATTTTCAATACATTACATAATGATACCTTTCCATTACATAATGTATCATGATACATTGCATACGTTAATATATATGTGAGTTAAAACCAAGTTAAATGGCATATGTATGCATTTGTCTTTTGTTTATTCATGATTGTGGATTGAAGTATCAAAGTTAATATATTGTTGTGGTGTATCAACTATGTCAACCATTCAAGTTCTGATGCGACATTTTAGGATCTGGAACACAGAGAACAACTACATAGATTATGTAATTGAGATCATGATATCATTCTGATATATGATTTATTATGATACATTTTAGATACATCGCGTCATGATACAATTTCAATACATTACATAATGATATCTTTCCATTACATAATGTATCATGATACATTTTCGATACATAATGAATAATGATACTTTTTTGATACACGATGTATCATGATACATTGCATACGTTAATATATATGTGAGTTAAAACCAAGTTAAATGGTATATGTATGTATTATGTCTTTTGTTTATTCATGATTGTGGATTGAAGTATCAAAGTTAATATATTGTTGTGGTGTATCAACTAAGTCAACCATTCAAGTTCTGATGCGACATTTCAGGATCTGAAACACAGAGAACAACTACTTAAATTATGTAATTGAGATCATGATATCATTCTGATATATGATTTATTATGATACATTTTACATACATCACGTCATGATACATTTTCAATACATTACATAATGATACCTTTCCATTACATAATGTATCATGATACATTTTCGATGCATAATGAATAATGATACTTTTTCGATACACGATGTATAAACATGCATAATGCATTTTGGTGAGAATTTAAAGGTTTAAACTTTTAAATGTAAATTTAGTCATATATTTTTAAATCAAGTGAATGTGAGCCCCAATTTTTTTTAGAAATACTAGACAATATTCCTCCACTATATTGAAGAGAATAAGATAAATATTTCTGTTATATGTGATGAAAGAAAATTGTCACTTAAGTGTGATAGTTCAAATCATGATTGGAAATAATATCTAAAATTTCTAATAATTTCTTCGTAGGGTTTTTATAAGAGTTTTTTTTAAATATAGTTCTTATTAGTATTTAAAACATTAAATATGCTTAAATACAGACATAGAATCATGATTTTTAGGTATTAAAAAAAAATTATGTATCTAATGATATTTTATGACCGCGCGAAGCGCGGCCTATTTCACTAGTTATGCATAAACTAAGGGATTGAGTATGACCGTGTAAATTTTCTATTAAAATTATATTGTAGCTTTATTAGGTAATTCTTTTAAAGTATGATTTTAAAAAATAAATATAAAACTTATGTTTATCTAAGTTTTGTAGATTTTCCTTATTTTATTGGGATTTTTTATAAATTAAATAGCAGCCCAAGTATAATTGACACCTATGTCCTTATTTGGTGTTCGTTTTTTTAACTTTCGTTTTTTATATATAAAAAATAAATCACAGTATATATATATATATATACAAGTTTTCCATTGCATAAATTAGTCCATCTAGTTCATTCATTTTCAATGTTAATGTTTTCTTCCGTCTCAATTAATGGAACTTCTCAGAATAGAGGTAGACTACCTTTTCTTTAAGACATCCATTAGACAAAAAATGTTAGGTACCTCTGAAAATATGAGTGAGTAGAAACTTCTCCCGCCAGGGAAAAGTATTTCTCAATATGTTGTGAGTATAGATATAATATAGTATGGTTTGATTGTAAAAATTATAATATGAAATAAAAAGTTGGTTTTTATATCTCTCTTCTTTAAACTCCATAAATAGTCTTAAGTAAAGGTTGCGATCGATCTTCAGCTCGGAGGAGGAACAGTAAAAAAGTAGCCAAACGGTCGTTAGGGTGAAATACTGTTCACATCCTAATAGCAATATTACAGGTAATCAAAAATTTAAATAATGATTTAAAGAAAAAAATTATTACCATCATTACTTTAAAAAAATAAGAAGAAGATTTTTATATATATGAAATAAATCAGGACTACAATGATCTGGTTGACGATATGAATACATCTGATTTTTAGTTTTCAGAATAAAAATGAGTTTAAAAAAAGTCGTAGACCTATTAAATGACTTAATAGAAAGTCATAAGCAAATAACCTTAAGGTTAAAATTAATGGAATTAGAAACTATATCTTTAAAATGGAAGCTACAGGAGAAACATGAAAGCTAGCTTTTATATATATATATATATATTGTATCTTAATATTTTTTAAGTTATACGCCAAATGACTTTAGTTTTTAAAAAAAACATAGACCTTACCAAACATTTGTTCAATTGCTAAAAGTCAAATTAGCTCAATTAACATAAATCAAATGAAAATCGGAGTCATTTACACACAATATATAGCTAAAATTCTCAGCCCAAATTTCCAAACCCCACTCAATTTCATTTTAAATCTAAGTCGTCCAAGTAAGGGTGGATCTAGGTAGGGTGTGCACTATTCAGATTAAACCGAATTTTTATTCGGATTGGTTTTTTGGTTTTTTGGATTGGTTTTGGATTAATGAATTGCTTTGTTTGGTTTCGGATTTTAAAAAATAAAAACCGAAAAAACCGAATTATATATATAAAGTATTTAGGTTTAGAATTAAATTAGAGTTAACCACTTTTTGTTTCTTTTTTGTTATTGTCTTTCATGATGATTACATCTATATTTTAAGTTTGAACATCTTTAATAGGTATACTTATAAACATTGTGTTTTAAGTTTTACTTATGATTTATATTAGAAAGTATATTTAAGGGATTTAATATAGTTACTTTGGTTATGTTATTAATTATTGACATAACCGAATAACCAAATTGAAAAAAAACCGAACCGAATAGAGGAAAACCGACCAAAATCAATTTTTTTTGGATCGAATGGGTTACACTTTTACAAAACCAAAAACCAAAAAATCCAAATCGAATAGTGCAAAACCAAATCAAAAAATCGAATGCACACCCCTAGATCTAGGGGTGAAAAGGCATTGACGTGAAGTTATTTATCCAATTATTTATGCTAAAATTATATAATTACTATTCTATATAAAAAATAAATAAAATAATTTATGAAATATCTTTAATAATCCAATTACGCGTATCGATCCCTAAGAGTATGACATCATAGTTTGTCAAATCATTTAGAAAAATTGTAGCGGAAAACGACATAAATACACTCCTGAAGTTGTCCCGAAAATTCAGTTACACTCTTAAACTATTGGGACAATCTATTACACACCTATATTACTCAAAAGTAAATTTAATACCACTCTCAAAGCTGATGTGGAAATAAATTAAATACAAAATAAATAAGGGCGCGTTTGAGCAAAAGAAAAGGGTAAATTTTATTTCCCACCCCATCCTTCTTCTTCACGTTACCCCACCTTTCTTCTACTCCATTTTTTTTTATTACACACACTCTTTTTGCTATGACCAAGGAGAAAAATATTATTTTATGATAAATTTTCAAGAAAAAAAATAGAAAATAACATTGCAGAATAGAAATTCATTGCAAAGATCAGTGAAGTTGTTAATTAATTAGGTTCACTGCTCGAAAAAGTTTCGGCGAGACATCTAAAATTGGTCAATTCTTACTATTTCCACATCAATTTCGTGAAGTCAAGCATTAATTATTCAATTATTTTTATCTTTTTTATTGATTGTGAGCATTTGAAAAAAGAAATTTTTTAGATCTTTCTTTTTCTATGTAAAAAGTTTCTAGATTTTGTACAAAATTCAATTTTTTTAATGTATGTTTATAGATCTTACTTCTCTCTCAAAACAATTCTATTTAGATTTTCTTCAAAATCAGTAATATTAAACGTCATTCTCCTCTTTGAGCTTGAATAAAATTTGTAATTGTGATATTTTTTTGTGGTGCATTTGGTGATGGGTTATAAACTTAGTGGTGGTAAGATTTTTAATTTCGATAATGACAGTGAAACTCGTGATTTTGATGTGGGTGCTGAAATTTATGGTTATGATTTATGTATTTCAATATTGGTAGTGATGTGGTTCCAATGGTGAATTTAGTTAAATTTAATGGTTGTTATCATTTTTTTTATGATGGCAATGGTTGTGGGACGATTCTGGTGGTGAATTGGTTGTGGGTGGTGAAATTTATGATGGTGAAAAAGTGAATTTGGTGATAATAACAACAATGATAGCGTTTTAATGGTGGGTTTGATGGCGTATAGGGAAGAAGAAGCAATTGAGTGACATGTATTTTTTTAAAAAAATCTGACGTAATTATTTATGTGACAGTGACATGATGATGATGTGGCGCGAGTGTGAAACACGTTCTCATCATGTGACTGGTTATATGTGTGTCAGTGTTTAAATAAATTTACTTTTAAGTAATTCAAGTGCGTAATAAATCATCACAATAATTTAAATCTGTAACTGACTTTTCATCACATAATTTATGCATTTTTCCCAATTTGTGGCTAATAATCCTTCTATCCTATCTCTCCTTTTAAATATATAAATATCGCACTAGTGTCCAAACATTTTACTTTTCTGTTCCAACTTGAAGTCTTTTAGGGCTATTTACAGTTTCCAATGGCTGCCCACATAGCAAGAAGGTTAGACATTTTTTATATATATTTTTATAATTGTGATGATTGGATCAACTTGAATATGTTTTTGATTAATTTTAT
The DNA here is from genome assembly GCF_000226075.1 of Solanum tuberosum. Lineage (NCBI taxonomy): Eukaryota > Viridiplantae > Streptophyta > Magnoliopsida > Solanales > Solanaceae > Solanum > Solanum tuberosum. The sequence goes on along the minus strand of NW_006239307.1, from coordinate 529,404 downwards.
AGGATTTGTGACATCTTTCAGCAGATATAAGGTGAATTTATTTATTAAAATTATGACAAATAAGATGAAATTATCTAGTGAATTTTTGTTTCCATCAAAATTTAAATTTAAAACTTCAAAATTCTCATTTCACTTTTTAACATCTATCAGTATGATCACAGTTTTGGTGCTCTAATATATCTTGCTCAACTAATACTGAAAGATAGATAGTAAACTCGCAATTTCTCCATTTTTTTTAATTTCTTGAATGCCCTCAAATCTTTTTTCCAACACATTAAAAAAAGTATTTATTCATTTTTTGGGTCATTTCCAAAAAAAAATAATAGAAATGGGAACCAACTCAGCCATCACTAGCGGCTCATCACCAAGTGACAACCTTCCCCACCACCTAATAGAAGGTCCACAAGGTCATTCTTGTCCTTCCCACACTTCATCACTTAGGAGTCGTACGGTAGTTGGATATAGTTACGCATGTATTCGTAATGTGCGTATTAGTTATATATGTATTACAATATTAGTTATCTAGGGTTTAGTTATGCAAGATTTAGTTATACATGTATTAGTTTTATATATTAGTTAGGTAGAGTTTAGTTATGCAAGATTTAGTTATACATGTATTAGTTTTATATATTAGTTAGGTAGAGTTTAGTTATGCAAGATTTAGTTATACATGTATTAGTTTTATATATTAGTTAGGTAGAGTTTAGTTATGCAAGATTTAGTTATACATGTATTAGTTTTATATATTAGTTAGGTAGAGTTTAGTTATGCAAGATTTAGTTATACATGTATTAGTTTTATATATTAGTTAGGTAGAGTTTAGTTATGCAAGATTTAGTTATACATGTATTAGTTTTATATATTAGTTAGGTAGAGTTTAGTTATGCAAGATTTAGTTATACATGTATTAGTTTTATATATTAGTTAGGTAGAGTTTAGTTATGCAAGATTTAGTTATACATGTATTAGTTTTATATATTAGTTAGGTAGAGTTTAGTTATGCAAGATTTAGTTATACATGTATTAGTTTTATATATTAGTTAGGTAGAGTTTAGTTATGCAAGATTTAGTTATACACGTATTATGTAGATATTATTTATGCATGATTTAATTATGTCGAGATTACAATACATTACTGAGCTAATTTTTATTTCTTAATCCAATATATAATTAGTGAGCTAATGTTTATTATAACCATTGAAATAAAAAAACTATATAAATAACACATTAAAATTAAATAAATATCAATAGTTAAAAACAATAAAGTAAATACAAAATAACTAAAAGTAATTAAGTAATTTTTACTCAATATGATAAAATAATTAAGCGATAGATAGTTTAAATTAAAAGAAATAAAAAATAACTAAAAAAATTAAAACTTGTATTGGTAGTGCGTTACAGAGAAACTATGCAAATAAAATTAATTACAATTAGTAGTCACTGCCTTGCCCCCAAAGAAAATAATTAACAAAAATTGAAGCAAGGAAACTAAAAGTAATTAAGAAGATAAAAAACCCAAAGCAAGAAAACTCATAGTGCTTTTTTTTACATGTATTAATTATTTGATTTGTTGCAAAAGTAAATTGATAGGGGTAAAGAAGTAATTTACTATTTTAATACATGTATAACTAATACACACAACTTATTCCATCTTCTATTCCGCATAAATTATATATAGATTTCCTCATATTTTCTACAAGTATTAATTATGTAGGATTACAAAAACTGCAACCAAACATCCTATAAATTAAATTAATACTGGAATAAGTTTTATATAACACTTGAAAAGCTACCATATCAAACATTGTATAAAATTAATATATGAATAACTTTTATACAATATTTGAAAACTTACAACCAAACATTGTGTAAAATTAATACATGAATAACTTTGATTCTTTTTGCAAATCAAACATGGTATAAAAAAATATAATACATGAATAACAAAGTTATGTATTAGTTATGACATAATTTAATTGTTTTTCTAGTAGGTTTTTAGGGGTCATTTAGTTGTTGGATAGAGTTATACATGTATTAGTTATATATATACATGAATAACTTTTTTATTATCCACCTACCAAATGTTGTATTAATTATATACATGAATAACCCTTTTCTTATCCGTCTACCAAACGTCGTATACATTATACGGACTCTAATACATGGATAAGACTTATTTTATACAGCTAACAAACGACCCCTTCATTTATGTATGATTAATACATATATTGGTTTTATATTTTATTCAATATTATAAGTTATATAACTAGGACATAATAAATTATGATATTAGCATATTAAGGATGGTTAATGCTCCATTCATTTCATTTTATTTGGTCCCTATTCAAACATAGATATTTCATTTTACTTGTTTATTTTAACATATCAAAATAGCTTTTTTTTCTCATACGACCCTTAGGCCTCGTTTGGCATGAGGATAAGGCATAATTAATTTTGGAATTAATAGGATGGGTTATCCCATATTTGGTTGGAATAAAATACGGGATAATTTATTCCGAGATAACTTATTCTCCAACAAAGCTAGCCTTTAGTATTAAACAACTACATAAAATAGTACTCTCTTTGTTCATTTTTATTTGTCACATTTGGACTTGACCCATCCATTTAAGAAGAAAATAATTTGACATGACTATTTTACTACACAACCCCTATTATTTGATGTTTAGTATTATGTCTTGAAAAATGATTTGAGAAATAAGTGATTAATGCTAATGGTAAATCATGATAAAAAAAATTATCTTTTCTAAATATATTAAAAATGACAGGTAAATATAAAAGTTTATTTATGAAATAGTGGACAAGTATAAATAACAGAGGAAATAGTACTCAAATTTAGAATTCTAGCGCATCACTAATAAGGTTAGTTCAATAATAATATAATTTTTTTTAAAGAATGTATCAAGTCAACGAGAGTCAAGTTTACATGATCATAAGCATAGTTAAAAGCAAAACTACCCTAAATACACTGAATCAAATCGTAGATAAAAAATAATCATAACATAGCTAATCTCAACATTCCTAATACACTCTATTTAAAATTATTCTAATAAACTCTACCAAACCACCTTTTAAAAATAGCTCACAATAGATTCATACACAAAGAGTCTTTCTCTGTGAAGAACATCAACGAAAACCAGCAACATTCAAGCTTTCATCCACAAATTCAATAGCTTTAGTTATAGATTGGATTGCCAATAGCTTCTATATTTTGCAGGTTGTGATTAAGGGTGTGTTTGGCATGGAGAAAAATATTTTTGAAACATATTTTAAATTTAAAAAAAATAAAAATTTTACGCCATCCCTATCCCTCTCCCCGCGACCCCGTCGATCTTTTTAAAAAAAAATATTGTTTTTGAAATTTTTTTTCCTGGGTGAGGTCCTAAGTCAAATCTCAGGGTTGGATTACAGAATGGTTATCGGGGTCTTGTCCTAGTTTGGATGTTGGGGTCGAGTCATAAATCAATTATCGGGGTTGATTTTCGGATCAAAAAATATTTTTTTTAAAGAGTATTTTTTAGTCTCAAGCAAAAAATAAAGATATTTTCTGAAAAATATTTTTCATTCACCAACAAAACATCAAAAAATATTTCTACTCACCAACCAAACATGAGAAAATAAGTTAGAAATCCACTTATTTTTCGAGAAAAACATTAAAACATTTTCGATGAAAAATATTTTCCTCATACCAAACACACCCTAAATGACAAAAGACCCTACTCCTATTTTCCTAATGTCTTAATCATAATATGAGGGCATTCAAACAAACTAAAAAATGGGGAGATTCTTCTATCGTACGTCATATATACATTTTATAAAAAGTGACAAGTTTTGCGTGCCATCCTCTAATTGTTTATTATCTTCCTTCTGCAAACAGAGCACAACCCAAGTGAGTAATGGGAAAAGCTTAATGTTTCCTGCCTGATATTTGTTGAATTCTGTCAAGAATGGCAAACAGGCTCACAATAGGGCGGGATGGGATAGGTGAAGCCTTACTCTATCATAGATTCAACCTGCCCTACCTGATTTATTCAATATTATATTGTTTTTCAACCTGCCCGACTTGTCCCGCCCTACTTAGCTCCTTCAATTATATTTTTTTCAAATTTGTAACGATAGTTTAGAAAATTTTAAGATAATCAAAATATTATCAATGAAGCTTTGCTTATCCTTTTTTTTAAAAAGAAAATAATGTATGGACAAAAAGTTATATAAAGATAAAATTTTAAAGTTACAGTGCTTAGTTTTCATGGGTAAGACAAAGTATTGATCACAAACAGTGCTTGCTGTTATTACGGTATCTTATAACAGAAAATTTAACTAACATGTTTCTAATTACAAGAGTAGAACTTCACATATGTATATTGTTTAGCCCCGCCCCGTCCCATTTAGAATTTTAATTGTAGTTTACTTGCCCTGTTTTGTCCTGCCCTGCCCCTCCTCGCCCCACCCCTTTTTTATCCTGCCCTGTTGCCGAGATTCCTATTGGCAACATTAATGTTATCTTCTGTGGAAAAGTAGCTTTTAGTTTATACTCTCTGTTCCAAAATAAGTCTCATCTTAGGAATTCAAGACAAAATTTTACAAGTTTTCCATCCATATTATTATATTCCATCTTCTGAATAATGTTTATTTCTAAAAAAAAATATTTATTAAATAAAGATAGATTAATAAACTATATATTGTATTTATAGTGTAATGTTTACTAGGATAATACTTACTTTGGAACGGAGGTGGTAATATTATACATGGCCAATAGACAAAAACTCATGAAATGTTAAGGAGTAACACACATCATTATTATTTATTTTAGGCTTAAAGGTAAAGTTGCAATTATAACTGGTGCTGCTAGTGGCATTGGTGAAGCAGCTGCGAAACTTTTCTCTAGGTATGGAGCCAAAGTGGTGATTGCAGACATTCAAGACGACTTGGCACATAAAGTTTGCAAAGATTTGGATCCATCATCAACTACCTTTGTGCATTGTGATGTTACAAAAGAGGAAGACCTAGAAAATGTTGTGAACATTGTTGTAGACAAGTATGGCAAGCTAGACATCATGTACAATAATGCTGGTATTATGGGAGCAGTCAAATCCAATATTCTTGAAAATGAAAAATCTGACTTTGAAAAAGTCATTAGTACTAACCTCGTAGGTATGGAAAAAGTCATTATATTCTGGCTTTGATCCTTGTGATATTTTACTCAACATATTTAACTTGGAGTTATTGAAAAGCATGTTGTGATCAGAATGAAAATTTGTCCATATGTCCGAGACTTAAAAGTACAAATTTAATTTCCCTGGCAGGTACATTTCTTGGAATTAAACAAGCAGCACGAGTCATGATCCCTCGCGGTCAAGGTAGCATAATTACAACTGGTAGTGTTTGTTCATCCATAGGTGGTGTTTGTCCTCATGCCTACACGAGTTCAAAACATGGCTTGTTAGGACTTACTCGGAATGCTGCAGTTGATTTAGGACGATATGGCATTCGTGTGAATTGTGTGTCGCCATACGTTATTCTTACGGCATCAGCTTTAAATACCTTAAAAAAGATGGGGAAGGAAGATTCAGATGTTTATTCTTCCTTAAAAGGTGCTACACTTACTCCTAATGATGTCGCCGAAACAGCTGTTTTCCTAGCAAGTGATGAGTCCAAGTATGTTAATGGCCAAGATTTTATTATTGATGGTGGATTCACAATTGAGAATCGAGGTTTCTCAATGTTCAAGTAGTTTTTTGTATTTGATAAAGCTACACGTAATTTTGAATAAAAGTCATGTTTACTTCATTTTGTTAGACCATGGACATTTTTTTCCAGCTTATTATTTTAACTGTTTTTTACTTATTTCAGTTTAGTGCTTTCTATTTTCTAGCTAGACTTGATCAACTTTAGTTGCTCAACTTTCTGAAGTTAGTAGCCCCTTTTATGGCTCTTAGTGGCACATGTTCTTATTTAGTTTTAACATCCACTTTGTAAGTGGCTACTAGATAGGAAATAGTTAGGTTTTTCCTTGTATAAATTCAGATCTTCTGCAAATTAATATACAACTGGAATTTCATAAGTTCACTCTATTTTTATTCTTCAAATCAGTTTCTTGAGTGTTTCTGTTTTAACAGTGGTATCAAAGCCTCTAGTTGATGTTATAGGACCAAAAAGTTTTAACCTACAACACAAATGACATCCAACAACCTACATTTAAATCCACCATTCACTTTCACCGATGAAAATTATCCAATCTGGTCTGTGAAGATGCAAGCTTTTCTGGAAGCCTATGAACTTGAGGAAACTGTGTGACAGAAGATAAACCACTTGCTGCTCTACCAACAAATCCTACCTTGGCTCAAATCAAATCAAACAATGAAGAGAAGGCAAAAGAAATCTAAAGCCAAGTCGCTTATGCAAAATGTTGTGGCAGATTCTGTGTGTTTACAGAATCATGGCTTGCAAAAGAGCAAAAGAGGCTTGGGATAGGTTGAAAGAAGAATATCAAGGCAGCGATAGAACACGTCAAATGCAAGTGTTGAACTTGAAAAGAGAGTTTCAGTCCTTGAATATGCAGGAGGATGAAACAATCAGTAAGTATGCTGATAGAATCTCTTTAATTGTTAATAACATTAGACTTCTTGGTGAAGAATATACAAACAAAAAAATTGTGGAGAAAGTTCTTGTGGAGGTTTGAATCTAAGACTTCCTCTCTTGAAGAATTTAAGGACCCGACAAACTTTCATTAGGTGAACTAATGAGTGCTCTTCAAGCACAAGAGCAAATGAGTACAATGAGATGGGACAAGTTCACTGAAGGAGCTTTCTCTGTACAAAAGCAAATATTTGGTAAAGGAAAGCAACAGTTCAACCAAAAGAATACGGACAAGCATGGTGGAGGAAACAATAGTGGAGATGTGAAACAGAAGTTCCCTCCGTGCAAACATTGTAAAAGAACTACACATCTGGAGAAGTACTGTTGGTGGAGAGTCAATGCAATATTCAGCAATTGTAAGCAGACAGGCACATATCCAAGGTCTGCAGGTCAAGAGCAAAGGCCTCTGGTGCTTTGCAAGCACAAGTAGCAGAAGCTGCAGATGCACATGAGGAGTAACTGTTTTTTTTTTTTATAGATTTCAGAAAACAACAATTCAAGAATTGGGAATTGTAGGAACAATTCTTTGGCCTTGCTCTGGTACTGATTTGATGTGAAACAAGAAGAAGGAAATGAAATAGAAACAAAAAAAGATAGATAAAAGAGAGATAAACACAATTAAGTGCAAACAACTAAAAGATGTAATGGTGACACAAACCAAAACACCACTTAATTGAGATAAAAAAACACCTAATCTATTAGAATCCTCAAGAAAGTAGCAACCTTACTTGAAAGTTCTAGGGCAAGATGTTGAAGTTCAACAAAGGATTTCCAAGCTCTCACAAGAGGCACAATTCAACATATCCAAAAACTACTTATGAAACCCTAATATCTAATACTTATACTAAGGACAAAAAATAGTGAAGAAAGACCCAATTTGACCCTCATTAAATTAGAGGGTAATTAAAATGGTAGAGCACTTAATATATTAAATATCTTCAAATCTTTCATGTTGGAGACTTCCAAAGGTTCCATCTTCATCCATAAAACTTGCAATGTTTGAAGGTCCTTCACTTGAATCTTTGTGAAAGGCCTCCTTGAAGTAGTATCACTTTGATCTACATCAGTTAGTATTCACCTATGGAGTTATTTCCTACAAAGGGTTCCTAAATTCCTTAATTTTACAAGTTAGATTATCCAATCAAAGTTAGAGTTTTATTCAATCTTCATGGACTCTTTTCAATTTTGATTAAATTAATTGTGTTCTATCTATTTATGCATGGATTGAGGTAATTATATATTTTGGAGTTAAATACATATAAACTCATGCATGCCCCACGAGTTTTAGAGTATGAGCACATGATTAAGCTTATAAACTATGAAAGATGAATTTATGAAGATATGCATGTTCTTTCTATGTAATCAATATAAATGTTTTAAGGTTGCTTTCAGAGTAAAGCATTCATGTTATTGTTGTGAAAGGTTATTCTCATATAAATAATTCAAAGGGTTGAAAGATTTTCTCACCTAAGTTTGAATCAAGATTTAGGAACTATTCTTAATGAACTATAGCTTGGATTGGTTACTTAATTGTGTATTTTCATGGATAATAGGATGAATATGATTAACGAATATTATGTGGGATTTATGCTTAACACCGAGAAGATATTGAGATGGGAACTCTCTCGTTACTATAGGTCTAGTTTCTAGTAGCAATCTCTCTATCCCATAACTATGTGTCAGCATAGGTTTTTCTTAGATAGACATTACTTAGTGGATCTAATTTAGCTCAAGTTTATGGTGTTCACCTTGGAAAGTAAGGACATCTCTTTTCAGTGTGGGATAGACACCAGATTCCATGTTATAGTTCACATGGTCTATGTCGGCTAATGACAAACTTTCCACAATAACAAACTAAGGTTACTTTCTTAAGTATCTCATAAGTGTTTTAAAGATGGTTACCTTGCATTTAACATGATCATGACTTATATTTTCTAACATGTTATCTTACGATTTAGTTTGGTCATTGCATATCATGTAAAGTCCTGTTTACCATGATTTCACAACTCTTATGCATTGCTATCATACTTAGTACATTCCATGTACTAATGCATACTTGTTCCTACATTGTTTCACTAATGTAGGGTCCGACGCTCCAACCTCCCATACTTATGGCTAGTTGATCCTTTTGGACTTTTGAAAATTGGTGAGTCCTCATGTTCCGAGGAGCAAGACTTTGAGACTTATGTTAGACTTACGCTTTTGTCAAACTCTTTATGATATAGTATTGTCTTTTGAATTCTTTAAATTCTATTATCTTGTATGATGCATATTAAGTTGTTTGTGTAGGGCCTCTCAGAGTCTAAAGACCTGTTACACCTAGGGTATACTTTGGATCGTGACAAGCAATTTACCATAACATTTTGTAACCTTAACTTCTTCATATGCTCCTCAATTCCAGTGGACTTTGAAATGGCTCGAAAAGAGCTATATGTGTGTAATGATGTCTTCTATGCAAATCCAATAATCTCTCAAATACATTTTGAGACTTAAGATATTCTGAATTATAATTATTGTTAATCATTGATCATATTGATTGGTCTGGCCCTTCTTACTCCTTGTTGTTATATTTAATGGAACCACCTTTCCCTAGACTTCTTGTTGCTTTCTCTTATCTTTTTTATTTTCATAGGTGACAAATCTCCTGATACAACAATGTCCACAATGTTGTTCCCTATATCCTAATCTTCTTTAGGCCCCCTTCTTTGTTCAGCTTCCTCGTGTGATATATTATAAAAATAAGCGTATCATGTGATGGATTTATAATTGGTATGGGTTGAGAATCATTTGTCTCTATTGTTGTTGTCAACTCAGCACCCTCACTCGTCTCCCTGTGTTTGTTTTTAATCTTACTTCTACCTGCTCTACTTTTGGATTCTCTACAATGTTCTGACATTCTTCCAAATCCACCTTTTCTTCTTGACTGGTTTGGGATTCTTGTATCTTCTCCTTGTTCTCCGTTTTTGCTAAACCATCTGTTTTTTTCATTTTCTCATTTTGTTTATTATTATCATCATGGAAAGCACCTTCATTAAGTTTCCTTACCTTGTTTGCTCCTTTGTTGTCTGATACCTCCTTCATTGTTTCATCTTCTTTTTTTGCTTCCGGTGCATCCAATTTGTTTTCACTTTCTACCCTTTCTCTTTTTTTAATAGCTTGTGGATTCCATTTCGTGTTCCTGTCTACCCTTGTTATACCGCCTTTCACTTCCGAAACCTTTGTACCTTTGTTCTCTAAAATCTTAATTATTATCCCCTGTGTGTTTACATCATGTATTCTCTTATCTATTTTATTTTTGTGTCCCCGTTCCTTTCCTTCTACTTTTTCATTTTCCTCCTTTCGATACAACTTTGGGAGTAATACAAAGCAATTTTTTTCATTGCGTCCCTGAAGCTTACAAGGCTTGCAATTCTTTGGGATATAATTATATCTAAATGGAATCCATTTCTCCACCACTTCTCTGTCTTCTCTCTTAATCCCCATTGGTAATTCACCTAACAAATTCACTTCCACCTTCACCCTAGCACAACTAGGTTTTGTCTTGTTTTGAGTCATCATGTCAACCTGTAAAAGTTTTTCTACAACCACAACTAGTGAAAAGATTGCTTCCTTCCCAAAAAGGTTGGGTGGTAGTGTTGGGAATGAAATCCATGTTATTGTAGTTGTGGTGTCTTCCTCCTAATTGAACATGGGATACCACTTTAACGTTCTCATTTATGAACAATATTTGTGAGCGATATAGAGTTGTGGTTTTGATTGAAGAGTCACATAATCCCCCAAGTTCAATGCTCTTATCAAAACATATCTATTGCTGAGCAGTTCAATATTGAATTCTCTCTTCAATTCGCATTGTTTTGGAATAAGAGTTCTTAGATCTTGCATGTTCGCCCACCCATATGTAAATTTCCCTATCACTATATATTGTAAATCCTCTTCCAAAATCATGTGGGCTATCTCCTCCTCTTCCCATATAATTCTCAGTTCACTGTGCAAGTATTGTATTTGTTTCAATTTTATCTGTTGATGTTTTTTTTACGTTTTTTGACCGTCTTCTTTGCCTATTTTAAAATCGTTTTTGGGAAATTTACTTAGAATGATTTTTGCATATATATTTTGGACGTTTTTCTAAACCTTTTTTGTCTATATTTTGGACGTTTTTTTGATAATGTTTTTGAATCAAGTTTATTTTAGCTTGAAAAAGATTCTCCTTCTAGAAATTTAACCATAATAAGGAAGCCTTCCCTGCTTGGTTTTAACTATTTTTATTATAGCCAATAATATACGGAAAAGGATCAAATGTACCCCTGTATTATAGGAAATAGTTTATATATACCCTTCGTTATATTTTTGGGCCAAATATACCCCTTCCGTTATACTTTGGGCCAAATATACCCTTTATCTGTTAAATATGTGGGTCCCAACCTTAGAATAAACATGTGAAAGGTTGGGATTAATTTTAAAAACTCAGATCATTTTTATCCAGTTAATACCCAAAATACGTAATCACTTGAAGGGTTGAGATTAATTAGATGGACCCAAATAATTTCTGTCCCTGCCAACAACAAAAATAACCCATAGCCCAACCCAATAAAGCTTCAAATCTCAACAATGGAGTAATGTAAAAGTTGTTTTCTTCAAATCAGTTTCTATCACATCAATAATAATTGTATTCACTTAACTTGATGATTCTCAGCATCCAAACACACATAATACTTCAAAAATCTCAGTAACTTAATCGATGAGTCAGCAACAAAAAATTATTGAAGAACTTTGATTTTTCAATCTCTACTTTTGAATTCAAAGAACTGATGAGTTAGCAACAAAAAATTATTGAAAAACTTTGATTTTTCAATCTCTATTTTTGAATTCAAAGAACCCAAAAATAGAATTCAACTTAATCGTAGTAGACGAGAAAATCTCAGCTCAAAGAAACAATAACCTAAATAATTTTCCAGTACTCAATTGATTTACAACAACTTTCAATCACAAACTTCAAAAGTTTATCGGTCACAAATTCAAAAGACAAATCCAACAGCTTTGTTTTCAACTTCTCCACCTATTGTGCATTCTAATTTTAGCACATCAATCCAAATCAATGGAGTTTTCAAGCACCGCCTTAATTGAACTTTCAAAAATTTCAGAATTGAACTCGGATAATAAACTCAACAAGAACAGTAGAACACAGAGATTTTTTCAAATGTTTTGTATCTCAGAAAAAAAATAGGAACAGTAGCTATAAAAATGAGCTTTCATGTATCAGTTGAAGCTAATTAGTTGACAATTTTTTTTACAAACATTTCGTTTTGGTTTTGTTTGACTTATAGAGGATTTGGCAAAGAAAGTATTTTAGTGAGTTATTTTGGGTATTAACCGGATAAAAATGATCAGGGTTTTTAAAATTAATTCCAACATTTCTCATGTTTATTCTAAGTTTGGGACCCACATATTTAATGGATAAAGGGTATATTTGGCCCAAAGTATAACGGAAGGGGTATATTTGGCCCAAAAGTATAACGAAGGGTATATTTAAACTATTTCATGTAGTACAGGGGTATATTTGACCCTTTTCCGTTTAATATAATTAAAATAATGATATAATAATTTGAAAAAAATGGTGAAAAGAAAATTTTGTCTAAAGAGAATTCTTTTAATAAAGGGCAAAAGGTTCAAACAACATTTCTAAGGACGGATGAGCTATTGATGAAATCTGCCAAGGAAGGTGCAAGTTAGGCACCAAGTGTCTCTCTCTCAACACTTAATAGCAAGGCAACGATTGTGCCCGAGAATTGACGATGGCAAGGCTTTGATCAATGACACCCAACCGGTCTATTGTCACTCCAACAACATGAATTCCACAATGACTCCTGTGGATTACTTTTGGAAGCTATTTATCACTAGGGTTTGAGCGATACAATAGAACGAGGAAACTAGTAGTTTAGAGGAAGAGGCCCCAGCTACAGTCTATCAAAGTGGACGCATGGAACAAGCGATGAGGGAATTGCAATTTTCAAGCGCTGAAACATCAACCCATTAAACACCCAATACAGAATCTACACGAGATAGTCGCAGTAATGGTAAGTCTCTCATATTTGTACCTCCTTGCATGAAGGATGGACGCGTAACTATTACGATTGGTAAAGATTATATTAGGCACAAATGAAGAATTGGGAAACAACGGTAATAGGATAGGTAGTAGGTGATACATACGGGAAACAACGGAACAACTATGTAGACAAGAATTGGAGTTTTGTTTCTATGCCTAGGGTACGACTGAAGGATACTATATCTTAAAATTTAAATTGGTGACAGACAAGGAAATTGTTCTTAATTTTGGACCATACTATTACAACAATAAACCAATCATTCTCAAACAATGGGAGCTAGATATCCAGTTTGATAAGGAAACTGTAGTTTTATACCTATCTGGGTGAAGTTTCTAAGGCTACCTGCAGGGTATTGGTTTGCTGAGGCATTAACTAAAGTTGCTAGTACAATATGTAGACTAGTGCATATTGATTAATACACTACAAACTCTATTAAGATTCCATATGCCAAAATTTTGATCGAAGTAGATGTCTCACGACAATTGACTGAGGTGATTCAAATTGAGACTAATGCAGGAATGTGGGAGCAACAGGTAGACTATGAATCGAAGCCAAAATACTGAAATGAATGCTTGCAGTATGGACACACTGCTGTTACCAGAAGCAAAAATAAGGGGAATGGTGAAACAAGGGGAACTAGAGAAGAAATTGCTCAGCCAACATTTAAACAAAAGACAAAGAAAACTAAGAAACCGCGGGTTCCCAAATAGGTGTGGTAGGTTGTAGTTGAAAAGGGGAAACCCCCAATTGAAAGAGAAGGTCTCAGATACAACAGGGTAGTGGCGTAAATGGTTCTATGGTGGGGAGGAATGATACTCATTTGAAGGCACCTGGAAGGAAGCAATTATGAGAAAGACATATTTATCCAGAGAGAGGGCAAGCAGGTGTTGACTAATGCTGACCTAGGTAAACAGTGCGCTAATAGTGTTGGAAACTCTATGCTTTTTGCACCACCATTATCATTGCTACCTAAAATGTAAGGGGTCTCAATCAGGCCCATAAGTAAAAAGAGGTTAAACTCTTTATTAATAAGAATAAGGTTGAAGTATTTGGATGTCAGGAAATAAAAGTTAAAACACCAAAAACCAAAAGGATCATACATAAGTTAGGTAAAGAATGTCAATCTTGTCATAATTATACAGAAACATCAAATGGGAGAATTTGGATAATGTGGCAAAGGTAGTTAGAGGTGAATATTATTGAGATTAGAGATCAATATATCCACGACATAATTGAGGACCCGAGAACTTAGAGGACTATCTATTTCACTATAGTTTTTGTTATGAATAACAACCTACAAAAGGATAGGATATGGGGTGAATTGATTCAAGTTAATAGGCAATACCGACATCCTTGACTGTTATCTAGGAAATACCAAGGGGGATAAAATACGTTCAGCTATTACTTAGACTCAGATACTTGGCTTCCAGGGTTTGATTGACACAAATAAACTTACACCCTCAAAGGAGATCACTGATGCTATCAAGGCTATGCCGAAAGTGAAAGCTCAAGGGGTAGATGGATTTCCTATTGAGTTCTTCACAAAGAATTGAGAGCTTTTGGAAGATGAGGTACTACGAGCTGTGCAACCATTCCTCTGCACTGGAATACTATACTCATTTATAAACACTACTGCTATAACTCTTCTTAACAGTGATTGCACTCACAAAAGGAGAAATGCTTTAGAAGGAGTTGTTTTCAATTAACACAAAAAAGGTCTGTACCACATTTTTTTAGCACAACGGGGTTCACATGCTCCCAACACATAATAATTCGAAAGAGATATATTCAATGTCTAATTAGCACAAATAGGTAACCATGATCATCACATGAAAAATGAACTTTAAAAGAAATAAACCATATCTGACGCCCTTCGACATTTTTTCATTGTTGAAAGAATTGATATATAATAAATATCCCAGTCCAGTGGTTAAAAATAATGTTCTACCAAAAATATAAGGAAGTATGTTTATTATGTGATTGTTCCGTACCCTTTATAAAAAAACTAAATAAACCTTTTCATGCTAACATTCATTTTTTCAATGAAATATCTAATCTTACTTAAAGTGGCTATATTTTTTATAACGCATCTGATCATTCGGTATGCAGAGCTCAATAGTCCAAAAGTTCATTAGTTTCTTCATATTAATACATAAATTTCACCTAGCTAAAGTATCTTTTTACATTAAATAAAGATGAATAAGAACTGTGATGATTACTTTTGAATAGATAGTTCAATTGAAACAGCTAGATAGCGGAATAATTACCCTTGAGCCGAAATTCTATGAAATTTGATAAATAGACACCTATCACAAGGAAACACAAAAATTGCAATGACCAAAGAAGACTTAACACAATAAAATAATGAAGTATGTATCAGTAACAAACAAGCACCACCAAAGAGGTAAAAAGAAGTGAAAAATTACTCCAAATTAGACACTAAAAATGGTCATGATTGTGATAACTTAATAACTACCAGCCCAGTTATGATTATATCAGACCAGTTAAAAACATCGAGCATTTGTTTGCTAGTTAATCACAATTTATTTTGAACCAAATAATCGAACAAAGCCTAAGAAAATAATAACGGTAATTACTATTACAGAAAGAGCCAGAAGGTTGACATTGTAGCTGATAGGCTATAGATCATACCACATAGAGAACTTAAAATAAGTAGATTAAGCACAACAACATAGCCTAATTTTACCATATTAAAGAACAAATACAGAACAACTCTAACTACTATCGCCGACAAACCTGGAACATTTTATCTTACCATGTTTATTACCTTCTTTACCTTCAACATTATTTACTTATTCTTTAAATTATTTTTCAAGACTCAATACTAAACAATTAATAGGGATAGTGTGGTAAAATAAAAATATCAATCATTATCCTCTTAAGTATAGATATGTTGATAAGTAGCTTGATAAAAAGGCTTGAGTAAAAAATTGATCAACAAATCAAAAGCATACTTCACACAATATATTTGGTGAACAAATAGTTAATCAAACACAAGTAGCAATATATTCTATCTATGAACAATCAAAAGCAAAGATTGATTTAGAAATTTTAATTAGTTCGCTTGAGTATCCTAAATCTAGAATTAAATTTCATAGAAAAGAACAAAAAATACTTTTATATCTTCTTTTCCCCCTTTGCTTATTACAACAACAATTGCCCAAATAGAAATTGGTTCAAATGCACAAAGAAAAAAGAGAAATGGAGAAGGGTAAATAAAGGCTAGCTGAAAATTGTGATTCAGAAATACCTGAATATTGCAGAAACACTTTTAGAAGAACAAAGATGAGGAGAGGCGCTTGAAATTCTATTGTCAAGGAAAATGATGAACAAAGAGGAGAGGTGTATCAAAACCACCTGTAATGCGGGGACGATAAAAAATCAGGTGGAGCAATACTGAGAGTAGATCAATTAATGACAATTAGGGGTGTTCACGGTTTGGATAAAAACTGATCCAAATCGAAAAACCAAACCAAATCAATAAAATAAAACGATTTTATTTGGGTTTGGTTTGGTTTGGTTTTAGATTTTTGAAAACCGATAGTATTTGGTTTGGTTATGATTTTTTTCAAAAAAACTCGAAGAAATAACCGAATCGAACCGATGAATTATATACATATATTTTATTAATATACATACTTAATATATTATTTTTATAAACAATTTTATAATTTTACTTATTGAAAGCAAAAATGCCCAAGATGAAACATTTATCTTATTGATTTTCATGTATATGAGTGTCTATGTCAATTCTTTGTGGGACTGAAAATGTTATTGTCTCTTCCTTCTAGGCCAATATAGTGAATTTTAAAGCTTTATTGATAGTAAATTTAGTGATTGAAAGTTTTAGTAATTTTAAGTCATTCTAACTATTTTTCGTTTTGAATGGATTGTTGTCACTTTTTTTCACTATTTTTAAAATGAATTGTTTCTTTTATTTTTGTGTATGGTTAATAACCGAATAACCGAACCAAACCAAACCGAAACCGATAATCACCAAACCGATAAATGTATATTATATTTGGTTTGGTTTGGTTTTGATAATTTTAAAACCAATTAAGTTGGTTTGGTTTTGGTTTTGACCAATAACCGATCCAAACCAACCCGTGAACACCCCTAATGACAATGATGAAAATACCCTCTAGAAATTGAAATTTGACGGAAAGCTGACATGTTGATACCATTAGAGCGACTCATTCTTCTAATTTAGGATAAACAAGTAAAACAACCCGCGCCTCGCGCGAGAATTTAATATCACAGATTTTGTAAAATAATACTTAAATCTATCTGTCATTAAAACTAAAATACTATATTATCTTACATACAAGATTACATAGTAATGAACATTAACAATGTATAGAAAAATGATAATTATAACATCTTATCAGTTATCCTTCAATCAATCATTTTTAATTTGATTTTATAATTTATCATTTTGCTTCCAGGAAGTGTTACTATTTGATATTTTTGGGAAATCAAATGAAAATCAACATAAGCTATTAATTTTCTTATAAATAAATAATCGTTGGTGAAGGGATAAATAAATTTTAAAAGGCTGAAAAGTGAAAAAAATATTCTAATTCTAACGTGTAAAAAGTTCAGCCCTACCTTTTGCTTTACACATATCATTTTAAAGTTTCCCATTTAAATGTATTATAACTAATTATTAAAATAGAAAACTGAAGTGAGAATGTATCATATTGGAAAACAAATTAACTTATTATATATACTTAAAAGGGAAAAATATTACACAAAACTATTCAGTTTGATTGAGTGCTTTTTAAAAATCAACATACTAGAGTGATGGAGTTCAATTTGAAACTACACTTCTATTCCAATCGCAATGTCGAGAAACACATTTATTACTTCAAGAAAAGTATTTACAACTTGTAGTAAACTTGAGAATTTGTTCATACTTCTTATTGAATATGAGCAATTAATTTATTGTGTAGTTATCTATGTCTTTGGGATTAAAAGATGCTCCAGTCTAGTCATATTCCTCTATAGGTCATC
>NW_006239307.1:487380-511438 GCF_000226075.1 Solanum tuberosum | reverse complement strand
TCTTCAAGAGATGGTAGTATAGATCTTTAAGGAGTTTTTTTATTGTACCTTCAACAATTTCAGTAGAGAAAACTTGCGTGAATATTCAATTAATGTGTGTAATTTAATCTATACTAACAAATACTTATAACAATAACATTGCAGAAACATAAACAATTTTTTTTAAAACATGTAATATAAAACAACAATTAATATCATAAGCATAAATTAATGACTATAAAAAACATATCAGGATCTGTAACAATAGAATGAAAAAGAAATGAAAAAATCGAGCTCACTGAATGTATAGTGTCCTCTTAAGGAAATTATTCTCATGTAGTGCCCGAGGTTTAAAGGAATAGATCCTCTCAGAATGGAACAATTCTATTCGCTAGTGCATTGATACAAAACAATGGTGTCAGGAACAAAGTACACGAATATTTAATTGTGAAGAATAAGAAGAAGTATTTCAGAATTTCTTAAGTATTAAAGTCAAGTCACTCGATATAGCACCTTGAGTTCCAAAAAAAAAAGAATTAAAGAGAGTTCATTCAAGTCATTCCTAAGTTCTATTAAGTTTTGGATCAACTTCAAACGATCATAACTTTCACTATAGGATGAGTTAGGAGACCCATAAGATATCAAATGAAAGATCTCTGAGTCCTCTTTCCAACAACACCGAGTTTGCTAATTTTGAAGCTCGTATGATGAAAATATGCCCGTTTGAAGTCAGGTTATCTATTTAAAGAAAGTTACCCAAAAATAGGAGGTGTATTTTAGTCTTTTCCTTATTATCCCCACTTATTCTAAACGTGAATTACACCCAATTAAGGGTCTAAACTGATTAGAATCAGTTTCATTCATCCCCAAAAGCATTTAGGGTTTATAAAGAAGATTCAAGAGTAGAAAAAATTCAAAGTTTCAAGCGTTCGTTCAAGAAATTCAAGATTTCGCCAAGAACCTAGTTCTTTGAGGTATGTAAGCTTCCATAGTGTTGAGTTTGTTCTCCCACACGCCAATCATGTGTTTCTTTTGCGAATCTATCCATACATATTGAACATTAATTCTTGATGAGTTCTTGATAAATGTTCTTGAAGTTTCCTTATCGATTAAGTTTTGATGTAAGATTTTATTTGGGTCAACTTCAAATGACTATATCTCTTAGAATATAAATAGTTACGTAGCCCATACCCTATTAAATTAAAGTTATTTGAATCTAATTTCCAACGCCACCAATTTCATATCAATCCAATTTCTGAGTAAAAAGTTATGATCATTTTAGTAACCTGATACAGTGATGTTACAAATTAGCTGATGGGAAAACATTAAAAAGGATCATTTTTGTCTTTTTACCTCTAAGAAAACCCTAAACGCATTTCTTGACTAATAAAAGTCTCAAAACAATCAGATTTTTATCTTTTAATCCACCATTCTCTTCTCTCTCAAACCCTATGGCAAAACCCTAAGGAAAAATCAAAGTAGAAGACTCCATTCAAGATTCTTTCAATATTTTTCAAGATTCTTTCAATCTTTTTCAAAATTCTTCTTCAAGGTAAGTTTTTCTCCTAAGAATTTCATTCTTTTCAACTCAAATTCCTCCATACAATTATGAATCACTAATGCAAATCATAATCTTGGCCATAGAGATTTCAAGAAACTAATTTAAAAATCTCAAGAAAAGTTCTCTTGATCGTTTATCTTTAAGTTAGGGTTTCAAGGCTTCTAATCAAGTTCTTCTTCAAGATTCTTCAAGAATCTTCAAGAACCTTATTCTTCCAGGTATGTAAGGCTATCATAGTGTTGGACTAGTTCATCTTCACGCCCTACATCTACTTTCAAATCAGTAAAAGAGAAATCTAGTATTCTACCCATAGATTTGAGTATTCTTGAGATAAGTTGATTTTGAGTTCTTGAATTCTTGATTCTTTTAAAATTCTATTCCTAATTATTGAGTTTTTATAATTTATTGATATCCTTGAGTTGATTTGTTCATGTCTATAATTCAGCATGAATCCTATTTTGAGTTATAAATCTTGAGAAGTTTTTCAAAGCCAACACATGAGTTTTAAACAGAGTTTTGAGGAACTAAGTATGAGAATGAGAAGAGTTGTATACATGAGTTCCATATTGTTATTTAGACCCTTGAGTTGAGTTGTTCATACCCATAAATTACCGCACGAACTCCATCAGTTGAATATTTTTTGAGAGGAGTAGTATCTTCAACTTCTAAGTACTTGAGTATTGAGTTCCTAATCATTTTGGATTATATTCCTAATCCTGGGGCTACTACATGTTACCCATGAAGGTCCTTAGGTTGAGTAGTCCATGTCCATAATTCCGCATGAACCCTATGAGTTGAGCAGTCTTGAGAGGAGAGGTATCATTGAGCCCTTGAGTTGAGTGTTTCATGCCCATAATTCCGCATGACCCCTCCTAGTCGAGAATTCTTGAGATGAGTAGTATCATTGACTCCTTGAGTTCTGGAGTTGTTGAGTTCCAAGTATTGAGTTCTATGCATAGTTATTGAAAACCTTGAATTGAGTCGTTCATGTCCATAATTCGGCATGAGCCCTATTTTAAGAAGTCTTTTTACAAATTGTTTTAAAACTTGTTTTAAAGACTTGACCACTGAGTTGAGGAAGAGTAGAGCTGAGTTCATTTTCTTTAAAATGATAAATGGGAACTAAGTATTTCCAAGAGTAAATGCTTTTACATTTAAGATAGGAGGAAACTGAGATTTCCAAAAGAGTTTTGAGCAGTTTGAGTACCATCTCTTTTAAGAGAAAGATTTTTGAGTAATAATCTCAAAACATAGAAAAAGCTATGTTTTTAAACATATGAGCTAGTGTATTTTGGGAGTATTATTGAGCACCGATATGGGGGAGAATTCATACAACTCACAACCCCCATAAACCATGTAGCCAACGTGGGTAGAAAGGGTCATACTTTTTAGATGATTACTTAATGTTTTTTAGCATAGACTAGTGGATCAACTTAGTAGTAGGTTCTATACCCCGACAATGTATAGGACACTTCTGATAGCATGGGCGAGACGTTGTATCATCACATAGCTCATAGTGATGGTTGTCGAATAGAGAATCTCCCACAGAGTTATATTGTATTTTTATATACAAATTGAGTTATTATTGTATTCTTCAATACAATTGAGTTATTATCCATTGTTTCAAAAGTTTTCCATATATTGCATATTTTTTTATTGCTTTATCCTTGAGTATCTTGAGTTGAGTACCTTTGAGTTGAGTATTACATTTTTGAGTTGAGTATCTAATCTTTGAGTTGAGTATCTTATTCTTGAGTTGAGTTTAGTTGAGTGAGTTGAGAAGAGGTAAGTATGTTTCCTATTTATCAAGTTAAAGCTTATGTTTATGCTTTAGAATTCCCCTTACATGCTCGTACATTCCAAGTACTGAGACATTGGGCCTGCATCATTTCATGATGCAAATACAGGTATTCAGGATCATCAACAGGCCTTCATCAAGGTCATGGGATATTCCAGTCAGCTTTGGTAAACCTTTTTATATTCCAGAGGACTTCACCTTTATCTTACATTAGTAGTTTTAAGATGTCGTGGGTCTTGTCCCGACATCCTTCTGTAATAGTAAAGGCTTCATAGATAGAAAGAGTTGAGGAGGTTCTGTATTTACTTTTATTTTGAGTATTGTACAGACTTTTAAAAAGGTTGAGTATTCGAGTTTATTGAATTTATTTCAGTTTTAAGCTTTTGTATGCTTGATTTAGTCTTCTGCTTGTGCCAGCCCGGATGAAGGTTTGCTTAGGGACCACCAACAGTTCTTGAGTGTCGGCCACGTCTAGGGTGTAGGCTCGGGTCGTGACACGAAAGTACTTGTAATGTACAGAGCATGCATGATATTGATATACTAAGCTGAATAAAGTATATAAGCTGAGCAAAGCATAACTGAGCAATGATATAATTTGAACAAGGATATAGATATATAATAATGTATAACTAAAAACTAAACTGGATGCAATGACCATGTACTAATCATGAAGATAACATGTTGAATTGTATTCTGAAGTAAATGCTGAAAACCTGGTCAATGCAATGAGACTCTGACTGTGGGAGCTACTATTAGCAGTCATAAACAATTTGAGCTCAATGTGGAGTCGTATATATACTCCCCATCAAGAGGACCTAATATACCTTGCCGTGGGGTATCGAGGCATGACTGTGGTGTGATCACTGGAGCTGGTGCCCAACTGAGGGGACTTATAAACCTAAGTGGGCGTGTAGTTTTGGGACTTTGAGGGTACGATGAACCCCAGTCCAACTTGGTGCTAAGTCTACTCCCATTTGAATAATTATGAAGCTAAAATGCACTAAATATGAATAGTTCAAAAACTGACATGCTAACTGAGAATGCAACTTTATATACTGAGAATACGACATTCGAAATATGAAGCATGAATTTCTCTCTAGTTGGCCTAGCAAGTATAATTCCTAAACTAGGATAAATTTACACAAGATAGGGTTCTAAGTAATATCCTAGGAATTATACAAAATTATCAAGACACAATTTTATTTAGATCAAAGGAACCACAATCACAATAAATCTTGAAATTCTAGAAACCCAAGGTCTGAATTTTTTTGATAATCTAAAGAACTAACTGAATTCTAGGGACCTAATGGGTGAAAAGAACCCACTAGTAAGATCCCACATACCTGATGACGAAATCTATGGAGAAATCCTTTGGATTTTGGGGCTGAACTTTGAAGAACACTTCTTCTTGTTCTTGAGAGGACTAGATGACTTTTTCCCATTCTTTTCACTCTAAGTTTGTTGATTTTTGGAGAATGAGGGTTCTGGGTATTGTCTGACTACATTATTAGGCTTAGACTTAGTAAAACGACGTAGTTTAGGCATCCAATGACGTAGTTTAAGTGCCCAATACATAGGGAAAATAACCTAATGACGTTGACTTAAAATCTGACGAAGGCCTTCATGATGGGACTAACAGACCGTCAATAGGACCATTGCCCGTCAACTGGGTCGTGGTTGTGACACTTCTCAA
Source organism: Solanum tuberosum (assembly GCF_000226075.1). Classification (NCBI taxonomy): domain Eukaryota; kingdom Viridiplantae; phylum Streptophyta; class Magnoliopsida; order Solanales; family Solanaceae; genus Solanum; species Solanum tuberosum. The sequence goes on along the minus strand of NW_006239307.1, from coordinate 506,407 downwards.
TATGGCTCTATTTAAACAAGTGTAACATTTTACTCTAAGCTTGGATTTTTGCAAACTCGGTGGAGTTGGAAAGAGTACTCAATGATATTTAATTTTATAGGTCATGGGCCACCTAATTCATTTTATGCTTAAAGATATGACCATTTAAAGTTGACCCAAAAATTAAAGGTTGAACTGCCCCATTCATGGTCCACTTGACGGACCGTGTGAAACACTACGGGTCATGTAGGCCACCGTGGTTCTTCACAGTGAGTTGGGGTTGTACTAGGTCTATTTCACAGCACACTTGATGGACCGTGTGGGGTTCCACGACCCGCAGAGGGCTCTATGGTCCTCCATGCCTGGATGGATGTGATCCACGACAAGGGTGATAGTTCGTGGTCTTGTTCACGGCCCATGGACCCCTTCATGGTTCGACCTTTTTCTCCTGTCCAGTCTTATTTAAATCCTGAGGTCTTAGAATATTTCCCCCTTAGGATCATTGGTCCTCGAATGAAGACTAAATGTCACGACCCAGGGGTACACCCTAGATGTAATATGGCGTACTTGACCCCGAAGGGGTCTCATACAAGCCACTAAGCATATCATAACATAAGATAATAAAAAAGTGCAGAAATTTAAAACATTTTTCCATACAATCGAAGTCTTTCATAAAAGCAAGCGGAAGTCTATAACTCTTTGTATCAAACCATCTAATACAACTTTGAATACTCTTGGGACATAGCCCATACAATAGTCTAAAACATAAAATAAAGACATAAAGAAACTGGTGGCTTTATCCTCGATGCTATTAGGACTCACCAAGTCTTCAACTCCTTGCACTTCTAGAAACCTATCTTCAAGAATGGAACTCAAAATCACCGAACCCTACATTTGATGAGAATGTAGGCAAGAGTATGCGTTAGTACAATAATGTACTAAATATGATAGCTAGCATAAATAATCAACATAAGCATATAAGAGTCATTAGTCAACATAAGACATACACCTTAATAATAAGAGACAACAACATAAGTCATGAACATAAGAGACATCATAACAAGACATAGGTTATAAACATAAGAGATAACCACATAACCATAAGCATAACCTCCAACATAGACATAATGTAAGTATTAGTCATCATAAGGCATGAACCTTGAACATAGGAGATACTTTATATTCATAGCATACTCAAAACTAATAGGAGATACTTCATATTCATAGCATAGTCATAACTTAGTTCTTCATAACATAGGAGAGACACTCCACAAGTAGCTTCAAGTAATACTTGTTCAATGCATGGAAAAGACCCTATAATCTCACCCACATTAAGTACCACCTTAGGCCATACATGCTTACCATATTTGATCTCATCATTAGCTTACTTCTCATAGACAAGGGAATCTATCACCTTTAGTGAATCATATCATAGAAGGCAACTATGGCAACAATCCATCAAACATACATCATAAGCATAGGTCATAATCCTATTCATCACATAGACCATCATAACATAAAGTAACATACCATAACTACCCTCAAAGCATACTTGTGCAATGCATGAATAAGATCCCATTATCTCACCCATACTAAGTAAAGCTTCTTGAGTAATGATAGTTCATAATTCATATTCTTGTCATAGTGGAAATTAGCCTTAACCAATATATACCATGTGAGCTTTCATGGAATCCGGTGTTGCCCACACCGAAGAGGGTTCTCCTACTTGCCTAAGGTAGGACCATGACGTATTAGCTTTAGGTGGATCTAATAGATAAATAACCTACGAGGAATATAGTTTATGGGATAAAGAGGTTGTTACTAGAAACCCACCCTTTTTGACGGAGGAGCATCCATCTCAAGAGATTGCTTTAAGGAATCCCCCCTTTCTGACGGGAGAGATTCCTTCTAGAAACTCTCCCTTTCTGACGGGGGAGTTTCCATCTCACATCAATATCCACTCGGTGCTAAGCATAACTTCTATTTAGTTCATATTAAGTCTTAACTTAAGTTCATGTTTATGGAAGAATGTCTTGACACTCAATCCAACATAGTTCATAAGATAGCTCATAAATTTAAGTAGGTGAGAATAGCCTTTCAACGTTAGAATCATCATATTGTGAGGGAATCTCTCACATAATGTTCATTATGTGTTTATGAGAATAGTCTTTCAATTAACACAATAATATTATCATAACCATAGACACTTCATTCATGGTCATGCATAAGTGTGTATGTGAGGATAATCTTTCAACAATTCCACAATCACAACATAGTTATAATCACTTTACTATCCAAATGTTCTTAAAGAATATAAATAAATTTCATAAAACATGTATCATATCATATATTGCCCTTTCAAGGTCAAAGCTCATATCAAATCAACACATCTAGAATAACTACATTAGACATGGATATAACCACAATTCAAGTACTCAAATCATTACATGTATAATCTCATATAATCATAACATAGGTCATGTTGGAAAGGTTCTTCCACAATAATACCATATACAATTTAACATGCAAGTAGCTTTACTCTCTATGCCTTAACATTCCTAGTTCATTCATGTTGACTTTACTTTCAAAACCCTATTGATCAACATTCATGACTACAAGCCTTACGCTCAAAGCTTTACTTCTTACAATCATCACACATACCTAGTGTTTTAGGCATTCTAATCACATACTTCATTATTAAGTGATTCTAGTCATAAATCATCATAAATGTTCAATTTAAAGATTTACTAGTCATGATACAACATATATACTATAATCTAATTCAATCATGTCTTCAAGCTTTCATTCATGAACAATTACTATACAAGTCATCAATTCTAGAAGATCATCTATGAATCCTCAATTTCACCTTTCATGGCATAAATCCACATTATTACAATTTCATAAATTAAACTAGGGTTAGCCATGGAAAACATATAATATCTTCATAATAACATGATTCAATACTAAATCAATAATAAACAAGTATTATGTACTCAATTGGAATCATACTCAACTTAACCCATAATGTTGGAAGAAACCCTAGCTAAAATTGGGGTTTATCTTCATAATTGGGGGAAATCAAGGGGGCTCCATGGATGGAAGAATCCATGGATGAATAAACTATCACACCTTGATTATAAAGCTCTCACAATGCTTGCAACAATGGAGGAATTTGCCCTAACTTGCTTCTCTTCTTCTTCTTCTTTCCTTCCTAGAGAGAGAATTTCTTTGAGGGAATTGGGTCTCTTTGGATGAATTGAAATAATGATTTAGATTAATGTATATAGGGGGTCTATTAGCTTTATATATGTGGCCTAATTACTAATAAAATGACCCTACTTAACAACTAATGAATTCTAGATTATTCCCTAAGCCCTTTTACTAACCGACCTAAGGGACAAGGCTGCCTTACCCACGAGAACCCGACCCATGGGCCGTGCTGGTCCTCCATGGGTGGAGGTACTGGAACCTGGTTGCAGGTCTTGACCCACGACCCTCTCCCATGGGGAATGGGTGGACCCATGGGCCGTGAGTCCTATCATGGGTCACTGCCTTGGGGCAATTTTGGGGGATGTTTTAGGGTCCTCCTCAAAGACCCCTAGTTGGTCCTTTGGGGGGGGGTCGTACCTTGACGTATTAACCCTAAACCCTTCACTCTAAGTACGGGAAGCTAAATTCATGACTCTAACTCTAACATAAAGCTCTAGAACCCTTACGTAAGGCTCTAGTTGACCTACTAAACTACGGGGTGTAACAGTATCTCCCCCTTGGAAACATTCGTCCTCAATGACACTGTAGGCACTTCTTAAGGTCACAACTCTAAACTAGCAACCCATCATGCATGCAACTCATCTAAATGCACACAAACAAAGGAGGAAAACTTCAACTCCAAGATAAACATATTCACTGCAATACAAGGAAGTAGGAACTACATCTAACACCCAAAATGCATGAAATTATACATCTAGTCATATTCAAGGAGGAACTACCATCTCCAAGATCATGCTTAACATACTCTCATGGAGCTCATATGCAATTTACTCTCAAAAGCATTTATTCAAGGAGGAATCTCTCAACTCCGAACTAAGGCATGCTCATCTATTCATCTCATGAAGTCAAATATGCAACTCATACTAAATGCACAACAATATGAGGAAAATTAATCATGCAACTTCATTTCCTTTCGAAATACAAGCTTTCATGAACATGCACAATATAGGGAAATCATGGAAACATCTAAAACACACATGATTCCAAAACATAATACACTAAGATGAGCTTATCATATCAAGCTAAATGAGTAATAGAAGGAAAAAATATGAGGATATCGGGACTTCTTATTAGTCCTTGGCCTTCCATGTAGCACCCTCACCAAAAATCCTCACTCAAAGACCACTCCTTAACACTTTCATGGAAGCAACTTCCTTGCTCTTCTATTTCTTAACTTGCCGGTCTAAGATTCCTACCGGTATTTCTAAATTAGAGAAATTCTCATTAACTCCCAATTCTTCTTAAGGAATTCATGAATGTCGAATCTCCAACACCTTTCTACATCCTAGAGACATGGAAAACCACATACACAGGTACCACTCATTAAGTAACTCTAGTTCACAAGCAACCTTACCAACTCCACTCAAGATCTCATATGAGCCTACAAAACCGAGACTAAACTTCCCAAAACTCACTACACCTCTCATGGTGAGAATTTTAAGCCAACCTAAATCATGAACATCAAGAACACTCAACGAGCTTGCTATCTAATCACATCATCTCCCCCTTAGGAGTTAGCCTAAACAGACTTTTCTAAACATCATTTCTTCCAATTTTAAGGTCAGAGCAAGTCCTACTTAAGCTTTCACATCCATCACACAAGATCAATCTAACCCATGGTGGATTTCACTACCACTTTTAAGAGGAGCCTATTCACTCACCACATCTAAGCATTTATAAAACACCTTATTTATCACATCTATCATCATACCCAAAGCTCAAAATGACCAAGTAGGGTTCTACCATAAATATCATATAAAAACAATGAAGCCCATTCATACAAAAGACAACTTCAAGGTCTAACTTATCAAGTCACAAAAGACAAGCAATACTTGAATCTAATAAAGAATAAAACACATACTAGAACCATTAGGAGGAACTTTCTTACCCTCATGTCTCTTTCAATTCTACTAAGGTCAGATTAAGACAATTCTAAACCATTTCAACCCATTTCATCACCTTTGGTGGGATCTACCAACCAATCATATCTAGGTATTATCTAAACACCCTACTCAAAATGACCATACTTAAGATCCATCTTAAAAGATAACTAACTCTTTGAAGTTGGTCCACACTTGAACTCTTCTCCCCCACCTTAACTAGGTGGTACATGAAACCCTCAAAGTCAACTTTAAGACAAAACATAATCCAAACTTATGTCATTGGTTTTCCCCCTCCCACTCTCGTATAGGCTCATTCGGGAACTAACCTATTGACTATATGGGTTCTACAATCACATAGGAGCATAACAATAATACTACCAATCAATCCTAAAGATGACATCTAAATCTAGCATATCAAGTCATATTTAGTCACATAGCCATAACTAGCATCACAACCAATCTTTTCTCCCTCGATCCTTGTAGCATGAGCCCTTCGAGTAGTCATATCCTTATGACCATTAGATAAGGAGTAGGGGAGAAACCTTATAGAGTTAAACTCTATGTCATGACTTAGAGAATGAAGAAGTGAGATTTCCTAAACATCCAATAGCCTCCTATTCATAAATGTGGCGCGCTTCACACTTATGAACAAAACTCTACTAGACGTGGTTTGAGACATCCTAGAACCATTCTAAACCTTGTGCTCTGATTAACAAGTATGTCACAACCCAGGGATACACCTAGATGTAACATGGCATACTTGACCCCGAAGGGGTCTCATACAAGCCACTTAGCATATCATAACATAAGATAATAGAAAAGTGCAAAAATTAAATTTTTTTTCCATACAATCGAAGTCTTTCATCAAAGCAAGTGGAGTCTATAACTCTTTTTCTCAAACCATCTAATACAACTTTGAATCTCTTGGACATAGCCCATACAATAGTCTAAAACATAAAAGAAAAACATAAAGAAACTGGTGGCTTTATCCTCGATGCTATGAGGACTCACCAAGTCTTCAACTCCTTGAACTTCTAGAAACCTATCTTCAAGTATGGAACTGAAAATCACTGAACCCTACATTTGATGAGAATGTAGGCAAAGTATGCGTTAAATAATGTAATAAATATCATAGCTAGCATAAATCATCAACATAAGCATATAAGAGGCATTAGTCAACATAAGACATACACCTTAATAATAAGAGAAAACAACATAAGTCATGAACATAAGAGACGTCATAACAAGACATAGTCTATAAACATAAGAGATAACCACATAACCATAAGCATAACCTCCAACATAGACATAATGTAAGTATTAGTCATCATAAGGCATGAACCTTGAACATAGGAGATACTTTATATTCATAGCATACTCAAAACTTAGTTCTTCAAAACATAAGAGAAACACTCCATAAGTAGCTTCAAGTCATACTTGTGCAATGCACAGATAAGACCCCATAATTCCACCAACAATAAGTACAACCTTAGGCCATCATACATACTTACCATCTTTGATCTCATCCTTAGCTTACTTCTCATAGCCAAGGGAATCTATCACCTTTGGTCAATCATATCATGGAAGGCAATTATGGCAACAATCCATCAAACATACATCATAAGCATAAGTCATAAGCCTAAGTCATAAGCCTATTCATCACATAGACCATGATAACATAAAAGTAACATACCACAACTACCCTCAAAGCATACTTGTGCAATGCATTAATAAGATCCCATATTCTCACCCATACTAAATAAAGCTTCCTGAGTAATCATAGTTCATAATTCATATTCTTTTCGTAGTGGGAATTAGCCTAAACTGACATAGACCATGTGAGCTTCCATGGAATCTGGTAATGCCGACATCGAAAAGGGTTGTCCAACTTGCCTAAGGTAGAACCATGACATGTTAGATTTAGGTGGATCCAATAGCTAAATAACCTACGGGGCACATAGTTTATGGGTTAAGGAGATTGTTACTAGAAACCCGCCCTTTCTGACGGAGGAGCTTCCATCTCAAGAGATTGCTTCAAAGAATCCGCCCTTTCTGATGGGAGAGATTCCTTCTAGAAACTCTCTCTTTCTGACGGGGGAGTTTCCATCTCACATCAATATTCCTTCGGTGCTAAGCATAATTCTCGTTTAGTTCATATTAAGTCTTGAGTTAAGCTCATGTTTATGGAAGAATGTCTTGACACTCAATCCAACATAGTTCTTAAGATAGCTCATAGATTCAAGTAGGTGAGAATAGACTTTCAACCATAGAATCATCATATTGTAAGGAAACCTCTCACATCATGTTCATTTTGTGTTTATGAGAATAGCCTTTTAATTAACACAATAATATTATTATAATCATGGACACTTCATTCATGGTCATGCATAAGTGTGCATGTGAGGATAATCTTTCAACAATACCAGAATCACAACATAGTTAGAATCACTTTACTCTACAATTGTTCTTAAAGCATATACATAAGTTTCATAAAACACGCATAATATCATATATTGCCCTTTCAAGGTCAAAGCTCATATCAAATCAACACATCTAGAATAACTACATTAGTCATGGATATAACCACAATTCAAGTACTCAAATCATTACATACATAATCTCATATACTCATAACATAGGTCATGTTGGTAAGGTTCTTCCACAATAATACCATATACAATTCAACAGGCAAGTAGCTTTACTCTTTAAGCCTTAACATTCCTAGTTCATTCATGTTGACTTTACTTTCAAAACCCTAGTGATCAACATTCATGATTACAAGAGTTACTCTCAAAGCTTTATTTCTTACAATCATCACACATACCTAGTGTTTTAGGCATTCTAATCACATACTTCATTATTAAGTGATTCTAGTCATATATCATCATAAAGGTTCAATTTCAAGATTTACTAGTCATGATCCAACATATATACTATAATCTAATTCAATCATGTCTACAAGCTTTCATTCATGAACAATTACTATACAAGTCATCAATTCTAGAAGATCATCTATGAATCCTCAATTTCACCTTTCATGGCATAAACCCACATTACTACAATTTCACCAATTAAACTAGGGTTAGCCATTGAAAGCATATAATATATTCATAATAACATTATTCTATACTAAATCAATAATAAACAAGTATTATGTACTCAATTGGAATCATACTCAACTTAATCCACAATGTTGGAAGAAACCCTAGCTAGAATTGGGGTTTATCTTCACAATTGAGGAAAATCTAGGGGGATCCATGGATGGAAGAATCCTTGGATGAATAAGATATCAAACCTTTATTATAAAGGTCTCACAATGCTTGCAACAATGGTGGAATTTTCCCTAACTTGATTCTCTTTTTTTTCTTCTTCTTTGCTTCCTAGAGAGAGAATTTCTTGGATGGAATTGGGTCTCTTTGGGTGAATTGAAGTAATGATTTAGATCAATGTATTTAGGGGTATATTAGCTTTATATAGGTGGTATAATTAATAATAATATGACCCTACTTAACAAATAATTAATTCTAGAATATTCCCTAATCCCCTTCACTAACCGACCAAAGGGACAAGGCTGCCTCACCACGAGACCCCGACCCAAGGGCCGTGCATGGACCCACGGTCCATGCTTCTCCTCTGTGGGTGGAGGTACTGGAACCTGATTGCAGGTCTTGACTTACGACCCTCCACCACGGTGCGTTAGTCCCCATCGTGGGTGGCCTTGGGGTAGATTTTGGGGGCAGTTTTAGGGTCCTCCTCAAGGACCCTTGCTTGTTACTTGGGGGGGGGGGGTCGTACCTTAACCTATTAACCCTAAATCCTTCACTCTAAGTACGAGAAGCTAAATTCACAACTCTAACTCTAACGTAAAGCTCTAGAACCCTTACGTAAGGCTCTAGTTGACCTACTAAACTACGGGGTGTTACACTAAATATGAGTTTGGAGAAAAAAGATGAATTCCCTACCACTTGAATACTAAAAACTTAAATCTAACTGAACTGAGTTCCATGAACATGAAAAAAGGCTGGAATGCAATGATAACTAAGGGAAGAAGATGTTGAGACTGAATTACAGAAGAATAAAATGAGAGACTGGAGATGAACTATTACCTCAAACTAAAACGAGATCAGAAGGAAAGAGGTGGGGATACTTGGCCCTCATGGCTTCTTCTACTTCCCAAGTAGCTTCCACTACAAATGGACTCCTCCACAAAACCTTTATTGAAGTGACTTCCTTATTTCTCAATCTACGAACTTGACGGTCAAGAATCTCAACTGGAATCTCCTCATAGTGGAGGATGTCCTTCACAACCACACTCTTTAAGGGTACTATCAGTACCAGATCACCCACACACTTCTTCAACAAGGAAATGTGAAAGACAAGATGAACCGCTACTAGTTCTCTTGGTAGCTATAACTCATAAGCCACCTTACCTACCTGTTTCAGGATATTTTAGGGACCTACATACCTAGGACTGAGCTTCCCTTTCTTGCCAAATCTCATCACCCCCTTCATAGGTGACACCTTTATGAAAACCCAATCATCAATTTCAAACTCTAAGTCCCTTCTTCTCACATCTGCATAGAACTTCTGAAGAATCTGAGCAGTCTTTAGTCTATCACTGATGAGTTGAAATTTCTTCATAGCCTCATGAAACAAATCTGACCCAATCGAAGTTGCTTCACCTACTTCGAACAAACTAACCGGAGGTCTGCATTTACGCCCATATAATGCCTCATAAGGGGGATTCTGAATACTAGTATGGAAGATGTTGTTATAGTTGGACTCTATGAGAGGTAGGTGATGATCCCAAATACCCTTGAAATTAATCACACAAGATCTCAACATGCCCTCTAGGGTCTGAATGGTACACTCTGCCTGACCATCTGTCGGTGGATGAAATGTTGTACTGAGATTTACCTAAGTACCAAGACTTTTCTGAAATGACTTTCAGAAATGTGATGTAAGCTGAGGACCTCTATCTGAGACGATAGACAAGGGAACCCATGCAACCTGACTATCTCATTGGTGTAGAGTCTGGCGTAGTCCCCCGCCAAATCTTCTGTCTTAACAACCAAGAAGTGAGCTGACTTAGTCACATTGTCCACTATCACCCAAATGGAGTCATGTTGTCTACGAGTACGAAGTAAACCTGTAATGAAGTCCATGTTATCACTCCACTTCCCTGTGGAAATGCTAATCTCTTGAGTCACACCTCCTAGTTTCTAATGCTTTACTTTAACCTGCTGGCAGTTAGGACACTTAGCTACAAAATTTGCGATGTCCCTTTTCATGCTGTTCGACCAATATACTTCTCATATATTACTATACATCTTAGTGGCACACGAATGAATAGAATATCTGGAATTATGGGCTTCTGTAAGGATATGTTGCCTCAACTCACCCATATTTGGAACACAGAAGCGACCCTGGTAACGAAGTACACTATCTCCCCCTTGGGAGAAAACCTCAACTTTTTGTTGATGAACTGTACCTTTCAACTTAAGTAATATAGGATCACCATCATGCTTTTCCTTAACCTCAGCTTCAATGAAGACTCTGATCCATTCTGAACTATCACACCACCATCTGATGTGTCCGTAAGGCAAACTCTTAAGCGAGAAAAGCAGTGAACATCTTTAGCTTATTCTTTCTTCTCCTCCTCAACATGTGACACACTACCCTTAGATAGTCTGCTGAGAGCATCAACAACTACATTGGCCTTACCAAGATGGTAAAACACATTCATGTCATAGTCCTTGAGGAATTCAAGCCCTCTCCTCTAACGAAGATTTAACTCATTTTGGGTGAACACATGCTGGAGGCTTTTATTCTCTGTGAACATATCAACATGAACACCATACATGACTCTTATGATATGTCAACACATGAACATGAACAACATACAAGCAGTGTCTCCAAATCTTTAGGGAAAATACTACAGCTACAAGCTCGAGGTCATAAGTCAGGTAGTTTTTCTCATGGACCTTAAGTAGCCTAGAAGCATAAGCTATGACCTTACCTTGTTGCATCGATACACAACCTAGGCTGACCTCGGATGCACCAAAATAAACCACATAACCGTCTGGTAGAGTCAAGATAGGAGTTGTAGTCAACCTAGTCTTCAGTTCTGAGAAGCTTTTCTCAAACTCATCTGAAAACTAAAACTTGATCTTCTTCTGAATCAACTTGGTCAATGGGGAAGCTATGGATGAAAATTCTTCTACAAACCTCCGGTAGTAACCGACCAAACCCAAGAAACTTCTGATATCAGTCGAAGAGGTGAGTCTGGGCTAGTGTTTTACTGCCTCAATTTTTTGAGAATCTACTCAAATCCCTTCGCTGAATACCACATGACCAAGGAAAGCTACCGACTGTAACAAAAATTCACATTTATTGAACTTAGTGAATAGTTGGCAATCTTTGAGAGTTTGCAGGATAACTCTCAGAAGAGTCGCATGCTCTTCATCACTTTGAGAATAAATGAGGATATCATCAATAAAGACAATGACAAACAACTCCAAATACTGTTTGAACACCCTGTTCATTAAGTCTATGAAAGCCGTAGGAGCATTTGTTAGTCCAAAAGACATAAATACAAATTCATAGTGGTCATACCGAGTCCTGAAGGCTATCTTCAGGATGTTATTATCTCTGACTCTGAGCTGATGATAGCCGAATCTGAGGTCTATCTTAGAAAAACAACTAGCACCCCGAAGTTGGTCGAACAAGTCATCAATCTTGGAGATGGGATATTTATTCTTTGATTGTGACTTTGTTCAACTAGCGATAGTCAATGTACATTATGAGAGAACCGTCCTTCTTTTTCACGAAAAACACTGGAGAACCACATGGAGAGATAGTGGGTCTGATGAAGCCGTTATCTAGAAGGTCTTTCAACTGTTCTTTCAATTCCTTAAGCTCAGCTAGAGCCATTCTTTAAGGAGGAATCGAAATAGGATGGGTATTTGGAAGGATATCTATTCCAAAGTCTATTGCTCTTTCGGTAGGAACTCTAGGTAGATCTTCTGGGAACACTTTTGGAAACTTATTTCCAACAGGGGGCTGACTCCAGAGTTGGGGTTTCAGAGTTTGAATTCTTAACCTGAACAAAATGATGGATATACCATTTAGAACTCATTTTCCTGGCCATAAGGTAAGAGATAAATCGGCCTATAGGCACTGAGATACTACTCTTCTACTGCGTGAATCGTATATGAGCCACATACTTGAGTTGATGGATGCTAGGTCAATGCTCTCAGTACCAGTCATTTGCATTACTCCAAGAATATTATTAACCTCATCAATAAAGTTCTGTAGGTCCTCACAAACCTTCGACCCTAGAAATTCTGGCAGATACATACGAATAAAGTCTCAAACCCTAGTTGTAGCTGACCCATCAGTGGGGTTTGCAAGACTTGAGGCCTACTGATTGTCCTGGTTGGCTACTGTGCTAAGCCAATAGGTTGATCGCATTGCCAAACTCAACATTCACAACCTCATGGTTTGGGACTAGAGAAACTACATTAGCATTGTGTGCATTAGCATTTCGTGTGTTAGCTCTACGAGAAGGCATAATAGGAAACATACAATGATGGATTAGAAAAGAGAAGTTTAATCACACCTCTTGCATGATAAAAATAGGAAAGGAAGAGAAGTTTCTCTTAAAATACTTCGTAGCCTCTCCCTCATAGATGTGGTGTGCTTCACACCTATGAAAGAGTCTCTATTTAGTGCAGCTTCCAGAAACCCTAGGAATCTTGAACCTAAGGCACTTATACCAAGTTTGTCACACCCCGAGGCTACCCCGTAGACGTAACATGGGACCTAGGATCACGAGTGACCCCAATCTAACCCCGAGTCTGGAATATATCAAGCATACTGAGAATAACTAAGTAAAACATATACTTTGTGAAAGCTAAACTAATTGATATTTGAAGAAGGCACAAGCCTAACTGGTGTGAAAGTGAATATCAATAACAAGAGTTTAGTGATAAATGACACAACCACTTAACAACTCGATCTGAATCTACTACTATATTTGAAAAGCCTCTAACTGAATTGATTTGCTAGGATATGCCCCCACCTAAATCTAATAAGACTAAACTAAAAATAATGTCTAAGAGATAAAGCATGTTTATTGTCCTCGAAGTATGAGGACTAGTCACTAAAGCTACTAAAGTCGCACTGAGGATCGAACTAAGCGTGATCTTGATGTTGAGTTCCTGAAACTGCATCATGAAATGATGTATCACAAAGTATGCGTCAGTACTTGGAATATACTGAGCATGCATGATATAGATATGCTATGCGGAACAAAGTATATAAGCTGAACAATACATAACTGAGCAATGATATAATCTGAACAAGGATATAAATAAGTATTGAATTATAACTAAAAACTAAAATGAATGCAATGACAAAGTACTAATCATGAAGATAACATGCTGAACTGTATACTGAAGTAAATGCTGACAACCTGGTCAATGTAATAAGAGTCTGACCGTGAGAGCTACTATTAACTGACATAAACTATGTGAGTTAAACGTGGAGTCCGATGTATAAGCCCCATAGAGAGGACCCAATGTACCTTTTTAGGGATATAGAGGCATGATTGTGGCGTAATCACTGAAATTGGTGCCCAACTGAGGGTACTTATAAATCTACGTGGGTACGTAATTCTGGACTTTGAGGGTACACTAAACCCCAGTCCAACTTGTTGCTAAGTGAACTCCCATCTTAATATTCATGAAGCTAAAATGCACTAAATATGAATAGCTCAAAAACTGACATGCTAACTGAGAATGCAACATTTATATATTGAGAATATGACATTGATACGTCCAAACTTACACTCCTAATAAGGAATGTAAACGGTCGTTGTCAACAGAACTCAACTAGAGTTGAGGTCGATCCCACAGAGAATTTCTTTATAGATAAAGTTTCACTATCGCATTTACTCAATTGTCGTTACTATTTCCTAAACAATTAACAAGGAAAGTAAAATTTGGTTTAATTGAAAAGTATTCTATCAGCAAGTACTTCCGGTCAAAACTTAGTTACACAGTTCACAAAAGATATCGTTGTAAGTTGATTCAATTAATTTAAAGAAACCAGGTTTTGTGTTCACTATGACGACGATTATAACGCTCTTCCGTAAATTGAGTGTCAAGTAAATCAATGTTTACAGACTCTTAGCGACTTAGATAAATCTAACGCTTCTCAGCCTAATTAGATAATATCCACTCTAATTCTCTCGAACTTAAAGTGTTATCGATATTGGACTTCGCTTAATTTAATCCGGTGTTAAAGATCCCTTCTCTCGAAATCCGACCTTAACTCCAATTCGTAACTTAGTTTAGCTTTTTCCCAACTGGTGCTTTTCTCTCGAACAAACACCAGATACAAGCCTGTCTAAAGCGTGCACTCAATAGACTAAAATGATAATGAAAGGTGTAAACTACTAGTTGTAAACAAAGATTGTCTTTTTACTCATTTTACGGAATCGCAACTAGAATATCATCATAGATCCCCACACACCCAGTCATGACGTTTAGCCACTCATGTTTTTATGCAAAGAATCAATCCATAGATAATGAAAACATATTCAGAATTACTTACAAAAATAATCGGTAAATCAACAACCACTTGATAGTCTCAAGATCGAAAGGAACTATAACCCATCGAGGACAATAATCTCAATCTAAACTCTTTCCCTCAAGTTTCTTTTCGTTGCTACTTCTGTAACGTCTGATGATGTATAATCCCCTTCCAAAAACTACCAAAGGTAATTCAAAATAGAATGTTTAAAATGAGTCCTAATCAAGTTAGGACTGATTTGTCGGGCCCTGTCACGGCCACTATCACGTTCCGTCAAGGGATTCACGGACCGTGAATCCCTCCATGGTCTTGCATTGGATCTTCCCCAGAGTGGGTCTTCAAACTTGGTCACTGGAATGTACCACGAGAGACACCACGGTCCGTAGTGAGTGTCAGGGCCCGTGAAGTCACTCGTGGTCTTCACTTGTTCAAACCTTCTTGTAACTCTTTCCTGCTTTTATACTGGTTTAAGTTCACGGTAGGTACCACGGTCCCGTGTAAATAACAACGGCCCGTATACCCCTCCGTGACCTTTACTTGGTTGTTCTTGCTTTTCATCTTTTCAGGGCCCATTTCTACCTTACTTTCACGAATTCAACCACGGACCGTTATGAAGTTAACAGTTCGTTACATTGGTCGTGAACTTCACTTGTCGACATCAGTTCTGCTTCTTTTTCTGTAAAACCCAGATTCTACCTACACAATTAACAAACCCATAAAATAATCTCGAAATATCACTTAATTCCAGTATTAGTTCATAGTTATGAAACGTCAAATGTGCTACGATTTCGCGGCATATCAACACCCTCAACTTAGAACCATTACTTGTCCTCAAGTGATGAGAAAATAAACAAATACAATCAGCCCTCAATTCATTTCCAGATTTATGACGCTATGCTACAACTAATTCAAGTATAATTTGTGTCCCCAAACCTCTGAATCTAACATGTAAGGATCAATATATGACATCTCATTACTCATAGTCAATCATGTTTATACCTGCGAATTATCAGCTCACACAATCTACTTTCAAACACAACCACTGTGTCCTCACACCAAAGAAGTCCCTCGCTCATAATAGTAGGGACTGAGTATTACTCTCACGCTCTCAATCAATTTCTAACACTAACAACAAACTACCATAGGCTTGCCCTTGCTTTCTACACTTTCTCTTTCAAACACTTGGAATAGGATCACTGTAGGACTTTATTTGCTTGTAACATAGGCTCGGGGTTAGGGAGTGGATATTTGGTTTCGTGAGTGACAAATTCCTTGGTTTCTCAAAGTTTCGTTTTCACAAACTCTTTTCTGAGTGATTCTCTCTTTTTGGGAAACTATTTCAGCTCGACCAAGTAGCTATTATTATTATTATATATATATATATATACATACATACATATATATATATATTTTTTTTTTTTAAATTTTTTTTTGAACTCAGTTCACTGGTTGAACCTTCTTTTCCCTTTTTTTTTTTTGAATTGTAATAGCCCTCAACTTAGGCTTTTGGCCTGAGTTGTGATATCGTGTACCTTCGGAGAACCAAGGATTTGATATATATTGGGTAGGAACAAAGATTGATTTAAGGCTCAAATTGGGTTCAAGTGATAAGCTTTTCATTTGGTTCCGTTATTTTTGGCTTTTTACTGGTTTAACAAAAATGGCCTACTGATCCTTTCCTATCCGGTTATTTTCAGATTCAAGCAAGACTACTTAGGCAAGTTCTAGTTTCTGCTCCTAGTGTTAGACTTCAACCAAAAACTTACTCACATACTACACAGGATTGCATTTTTTTAGTTTCTTCGTTCACCAATTAATTGGTCAGATTATCCATTTTCAACATATCAGTATCTAAGATGTCATCTAAAGATCCTAACAGTCAAACTCATGTTCAGGTCTTCAATATTCACAAAGTAGCTGCTGCACATCTCAATACATAAAATACCCGCTATGGCCGGCTGCTGACCACCTTCTCCCCAAATAAAAAGAACTTTGTCCTCAAAGTTGAGATAAAACAATCAAATACACAGGCTAAGATGAGGGGTCATACCTACAGCGCTCTAGACGCCGGTCGTTGTATCAGCATTGGCACCCTTATCAATGGGTGCACTCTCAGGTCTCGGGACATCATCAGTGTGGTCCTCATTAGTCGAAGCAGGTGCGCCACTACCAGAAGCTCCAACTAAGGCTGCATCTTGCTGTCACTGGTCAAGGGCTTCCTTTTCTATAGCTTCCCTCTTTGATGCTCTACGGGCTCTCTTTTCTTGCCTTCTTGCCTCTTTGGCGGGGGCAGTAGGGGTCTCCTCATCAAGTTCTCCAGTTATGTGCTTTCTCTTGCCGGATTTACTTGTAGGGGGTTCTCTCCAAAGGTCATCGAGTGTTTGAGTGGAGGGTGCCTGACTTAGCATTTGCATCAATGACTCTGGCATGACTGGAGTGGGCACCTGTGCCGGCTTTACAGCCAGGTTAGCAATTTGAGTGCGCATTTCGGCCAACTGTGTTCTGAACTCTTCAGTATCGGCTGAACCTGTAGCCTGGAAGCGATCCTGAACAAGGTTCTCCAAACCATCTATTCGGTTCTTTAAGACTGATAGCTCCGTCCTCATCTCATCTTTGATTTCCTTTTTCGCAGCTAATACCTTTGTCTCTATCAGCTGGGGGATCCTGAGCACAATTTGGTCCACCAATGTCCTGGTCTAGCGCTGATCTGCAACCAATTTCTCAAGAAAAAGCATAGGGATAGTGATAAAAGTACCTGAAGTCTGGGATGCTGAAGCTGGGGGTGGTGGTGCCTCTGTGGACGGTTGTGATGACTCCCCCTATTCTGGATCTCTACTGGCCTGGGGGATCTAAAGTGGGACATGTGGAGTAACAGCTAAAGTACCTACAGCGGTAGATTTCAAGCCAAAGAGATGGTTCGCGACATCTTTAATTTTTGAAACATGGGTTAGTCTGAATGCTTCACTTCATCTGTCAACTAGGCTGTTCGGAGGAATATTCGCTCCTCGGCATAATTTCCCTATCAGACAGGGAAAAGGAAGTGCAGCTCGCTCATTTAGTGCCCTGTCTCTCATCTCGAATGCTATTATCCTTCCTGTATTGACCGGGTAACCGACTAGAAGACATGCTACTAACGAGGCCAGGGAAGGGGACAAAGTGTTATCATTAGCTGTCGGTCGTAATTGCCGTCGGACAACCAGCCCACCAAACCTTGGCCGGGAAAGATAGTGAAGCTTTAGTGATAAGTGTTGGAGTTGTGGTGACCCAACCTGCATTTTCTCCATCTATGGCAATTTGCTTCGCAATCCAGCGTAAAACCCTTTCTCGAGAAGTCTCATCTTCCATTGTAGCATCACTGGTGACCTCATGATGTTTGCCCTCGAAAAGGCCAACTAAAACGGGTGCAGAGTATTCTGGGCCGTACAACATTCTGTTAATCGACGCCTCAGAAATATCTATTGATTTTCCCCAAACTATGATTGAGTTGAGTGGACCCCAGGTACTAGCCATGTCTTTCTGTCCACGCTTCGTGGTCTCAGTATCTGCCGCAAAATTCATCAATGTAGCTGCATAAGAGGAATAAAATTCTTTGGTCAGGTGGCTAGAGTATTCACCAGGTGCATTGTCCATTCAATCGAACTGATGGAGCTGAAATATCCGATAGATGTCCGAGAATGCCTTGACATCAGCTACCACCACCCTAGTCTCAGGCATAATTGCTCGATTCTTGAAGCCCCCAGTTTTATTCACAATGCCATTGTTGAAGAACTCTTTAGATCTGTTGACAGTCCACATGGAGCGATAACAAGCAATCAGTTGTGGTCTCAATGCAGGGTTAGGTTCCTGAGCGTTCACATACATCACCATGGTATCATCATCGGTGATTTCCTCCTCATCCTCTCTATTAACTGTTCTTTTCGTGCCCCATTTTCAGCTTCTGTGGTAGCCACATGTGGAGAAGTACCCTGTGTCGGCCTGTAGAACCGCTGTCAGATTCAGCACTGTCCCCCGAGTCATTGGCAGATTAGTTACCAGCAGCAGTATCAGTTGGACATCCCGAGTTTTCCCCATTCTCGGAACTACTACCTCCCTCTTCAGATTGAGGAGGAGAGTCCTGGAGAATAGCTCTCCTACCCAATGATCTAGTAGCCCGAGGCGAGTGATCTTCCGGTGAAACATTTATTTGCACCTCAGACCCACTCGCTTCGGAGTCGCCATGACCCTCTGATTGTGAAGCGGTGACAGGAGCAGGTTTGGTAGCATTCTTTCTTCTGGGACCCATTGTACCTGAGAAG
>NW_006239307.1:480392-487224 GCF_000226075.1 Solanum tuberosum | reverse complement strand
AGGGCCACGGAATAACAATTATTAACAAAAACTAACAACATAAAAAATTAAAAATATAATCAAGGGAACACTACGCGCACTTGAACGGGCCGTGGTATCAACAACGGACCGTGATGTCCCCCGTGGAGTTTAAACAGAATTCGAGTGCACAAGGATTTTCTGGTCATTTAACCAAGGGATGTTAACGGAAGGTTTCACGGCCCGTGGAGTGAACCACGGTCTGTGATACTGCCCGTGAACTAAAACAGAGGACTGGGTTGATATTCTAGTGTGGTCTACGTCAAGTTGTACGACCCGTAATGTCTTCCACGGTCCGTACAACCTGCCGTAGTCTTATACTAGGCAATAGGTCTGTCATCTTCTTCCCAACATCAAATTTTTGCACTCAATCCCCATTGTTGTACAAATACAGGCTCGTCTCATACTTTAAACCCTACCTTACTACTTATTCAACCAAATTAAGTAACCTAACTGTCACTACCTGACCTAAAAATTTGATCCCCTTGTGATCGACCAACACCCAAGAATAATTACAAATTTCCAATTTTTCAACTTACCTACTCCAATTAAGTAATAGCTTAGCAATTAATCATCACAAATGCATACTGAAATCAAGAAAATCGAAAGCATTATAGACAAGATGTAACGGTGCAAACCATTGAAACTCAACTTACTTGGATTGAAGAAACAAAATCGGAAATAGCTGGAAACAGAAGCGCAACTGAAAACTGAGGGTTCGGACTCTTGTGTAGATGTGGGATTTATTGATGAATGATGATCAAATCTTCTGAGATAACCGTTATGGAGGAGACAAAGAGAGAAACTGAAGTTCTGCTCTATGGAATCACGAAATACATCATAATTTATGAGTTGGGTTACGAGTGGGTCGGGTCGGGTCATCGGTGTTACTGGGTAGTGGTCCACGGGTCCGTGGCTATGTTCGTGGCATTACCCTGGCAAAGAAACTTACCTGGTGCAGATGACGGATCGTAAAGTTTCCCGTAAAGAAAATCACGGTCCATGAAACTATTCATGATGTTGACTTGGAATTGAGTTTCCTGCCTGAGGTCCACGAGAGGTTAGACGTCTCGTACAATATATGACGGATCGTGAAACCCTCCGTGAACTCTATTTTATGCAATTTCTAGTAGCTTCCAAATTCAGTCCTCCATTTGACGAATCGTGATAGTTCCCGTGAAAAGATATACGGGTCGTGGTCCTGACCGTGACGTTCAGTCTGCATCAATTTCTGCATTTTCCCTTTTTTTTCTCCCGCACACCTCAGCACACAGTAACTCTATAAAAATAAAGAAAAATAAGGAAAACGAGAATATACCTAATATAATTACATCTTGGGTTGCCTCCCAAGCAGCGCACAATTTAACGTCGTGGCGCGACGCAGGTTACTTGATTACTCAGACTTCATCAAGTTTACATTCCTCCACAATTTTCACATCCTCAGGAGCACCCAAATACGCCTTGATTCGCTGACCATTAGCTTTTGAACCTCTCGCCTTTTTCATTTTCCAATTCAATAGCACCAGATTGAAAAACCTATGTGACTTTAAAGGGTCCAGACCATTTAGACTTCAATTTTCCTGGAAACAGACGCAATCTGGAGTTGAAAAGTAACACCAAGTCACCAGGAGTAAAGCTCTTTTTTTCAATATGCTTGTCATGATATAGCTTCATCCTCTCCTTATACAGTGCAGCCCTCTTATAGGCCCTCAGACGGAACTCATCCATCTCATTGATCTGATCTAGCCTCAAGTTAGCGGTTTCGCTCCAATTTAGATTCAGCTTCTTCAACGCCCAGAGTGCTCTATGCTCAAGCTCAACTGGTAGATGACACGCCTTTCCAAACACCAATTGATATAGAGACATACCAATAGGTGTCTTGGAAGTTGTCCGATATGCCCATAGGGCATCATCTAGCTTCAGTGCCCAATCTGTCCTGTTGGCATTCATTGTCTTTGCCAAGATTGTTTTTATTTCCCTGTTAGAAACTTCCACTTGACCACTAGTTTGTGGGTGATAAGGTGTTGCCACCTTGTGCTTTTTTACTCCATACTTGGTCAGAAGTGCACTAAAGACTTTGTTGCAGAAGTGAGACCCACCATCATTAATAATGGTTCTGGGTGTTCCAAACCTAGAGAAAATGTTCTTTTTCAAGAACCCAGCGACACTCTTTCCATCATTCTCAGGTAATGCAACTGCTTCAACCCATTTGGACACATAGTCCACAGCCACCAGTATGTATTTCTTCCCATATGAACTCACAAAGGGCCCATGAAGTCAATACCCGACACATCAAACAATTCCACCTCTAGAATAGGTGTCATGGGTAACTCATGGCACCGAGAGATGGCTCCTTGCCGCTGGCACACATCACAGCTCCTTACTATATCCACTGCATCTTGATGAATTGTAGGCCAGTAATACACACATTGAAGTATCTTGTGAGTTGTTCGAGTACCACCATGATGACCACCAACTGGAGATGAGTGACAGGCCTCCAAGATATGCAACATTTCGGCTTTCGGAACACATCACCTAATTATATTGTCAGCACACACCCTGTACAGATATGGTTCATCCCAAAAGTACTTGTCTACATCATGCAGGAACCTTTTCTTTTGCTGATATGTTAGTCCCTCGGGCATTAAGTCACTGACCAGAAAATTAGCATAATCAGCAAACCAAGGAATAAGGTCAAGAATAGCAGCTAATACCTGCTCATCCAGGAATGTGTCATCTATCTCGAGCTCAAGTTCTTCCTTCTTTGCAGCTTCCAACCTAGACAAGTGATCTGCTACCTCGTTCTCACAACCTCTCCTGTCTTTCACTTCGAAGTCAAACTCTTGAAGAAGCAATACCCATCTGATCAGCCTAGGCTTGGCATCTTTCTTTGCCATGAGATGTCTCAAAGTAGCATGGTCTGTGTGAGCTATCACTTTAGTGCCCAAAAGATAAGCTCTGAACTTTTCAAAAGCATACACTACAACCAATAGTTCCTGTTCAGTGACTATGTAGTTTCGCTGTGCCCCATTTAGCGACTTACTAGCATAGTAAATCGGATGGAACATCCTGTTGCACTTTTGTCCCAACACAACTCCTAACGTAGTCCCACTGGTATCACACATCACCTCAAATGGCGCCGCCCAGTCTGGACCAATAATCACTGGTGCTGAAATCAGTTTCTCTTTTAGGCATTCAAAAGCTTTAAGGCATATCTCATCAAAGACAAATTTCACCTCCTTCTCTAAAAGCTTGCACATGGGGTGTGCAATTTTTGAGAAGTCTTTAATGAAACGCCTATAAAATCCGGCGTGTCCTAGGAAGCTTCGAACACCCTTCACACAGATTGGCGGAGGTAATTTTCAATCACCTCAATCTTAGCCTTGTCGACCTCAATTCCTTTCTGTGACACCTTGTGTCCAAGGACTATGCCCTCTTTTACCATAAAGTGGCACTTCTCCCAATTTAGCACTAAGTTTGCTTCCTCACATCTCTGTAAAGCCCTGCTAAGATTCAATAAACAATCATCAAAAGTATCACCTACTACAGAGAAGTCATCCATAAATACCTCTAGAGTGTCTTCAACCATGTCTGGAAAGATGGACATCATACACCTTTGAAATGTGGCTAGTGCATTACATAGTCCAAATGGCATACGTTTAAACGCAAAGGTACCTGCCAACCTGTCACACATCTGGTCCATGAAAGGCATGGGGAAATGATCCCTCAAAGTCCACTTGTTCAGCTTCCTGTAATCCATGCACACTCTCCATCCAGTGACGGGTCTCTGCGGGATTAATTCATTCTTGGCATTCGCTACCACAGTCATGCCTCCCTTTTTAGGCACACATTGCACTGGACTGACCCAATGGCTATCAGAAATAGGATAGACCACCCAGCATCTAACCATTTGATTATTTCTTTCTTAACCACTTCTTGCATAGGTGGGTTCAACCTCCGTTGGTGTTCAATACTCGGGCTGCAGTCTTCCTCAAGCTGAATCTTATGCGTGCAAATACCTGGAGGTATCCCAATTATATCAGCGATGGTCCATCTAATGACTATTTTGTATCTTTTTAGCACCTTGATCACCTCTTGTACCTTCTCTTCATTCAAATCTGCAGCTAATATCACGGGTAAAATGTTATTAATACCCAAGAATACATACCTGAGGTGATTGGGTAACTGTTTTAGCTCTATCACTGGTGGCTCCTCAATGGATAGTTTCGCTGGAGGACTTGGCCTATTTTTCAAGTCCAAGTCCAATTTCTTTGGCGCATACGAATATGTTCCCATACCCTGCAAAGCATTCACGGTCTCTACCTAATCAGACCAGAAATCCACATCAAAGTTCATCAGTATTGCTGTTAATGTTTCAACAACCATTCTCACTTCTATAGGTACCCTCATGTCTTCATCAGTGACTATCTCTATTGCAGATATCACATTCATATTTCGTGGCTGTTTCATTGACTTGCAAATGTTGAGCCTTACCTCATCTGTGTTGAGTCTGAACTTCAACTCTCCTCTCTCAACATCCACTAAAGCTCTTCTTGTGGCCAAAAAGGGTCTTCCCAAAATTATGGGAACCTCAAAATCCACTTCGCAGTCTAGAATCACAAAATCAGCTGGAAAGATGAAAGTGTCCACCTTTACCAGTACATCACACAGGATGGCCAGTGGTCTCTTTACTGACCTATCAGCCATCATCAACTTCATTGATGTAGGTTTTGGTACTCCCAAGCCTAACGTTTTATAAATGGCTAAAGGCATCAGATTTAAGCTAGCTCCCAGATCACATAGAGCTTTTGCAAACTTGATTGACCCAATGGTGCATGGTATTGTGAATGCACCTGGATCCTCCTTTTTCTGCACCAGAGATCTGGTAGCAATGGCACTGCAATGATGGACATCGTTAGAGAAATCATGACTTACAACTCTTTTCTTGGTGACCAAGTCTTTCATGAACTTGGCATATCCTGGCATCTGCTCTAGGGCTTCAACTAATGGAATGTTTACTGAAAGTTGTTTTAGCATGGTGATGAATTTCGTAAACTTTCCATCTTCAGCTTTATTTTTAAGCCTTTGAGGGAAAGGAGGAGGTGGCCTCGGAATCTGCTGTAAGGGCAGGTGTTCATGAACCTCTTTCTCTTTTCCAATCGAATGTTGTACTTTAGGTTGAGATTTCTGAGCCTCTCCCTGATCATCTACCTGTATATTCTCATCCTCCTCTCTGCTAGCTTGCTCCAAGACCTGTTCATACTTAGTACCTGCAGAAATAGGGTCAGAAAGAACTTTACCACTCCTGGTGGCTATGGCCATGCAGTGTCCTTCCTTCTTGGGATTTTGAATGGTATCACTTGGTAGTGATCCATTCTTTCTCGGATTCATTGAGGCTGAGAGTTGCCCCAACTGCTGCTCTATTTGTTTAATGGAGGTGGTGTGAGAGTCCACCAACTGACCCATGCTCGAGAAATCACCTCTAATTTCTTTTACCCCTGCATCCATTGATTCAACCTTTTGGAGTACTTTAGCCATCATATCTTCCAGCTTAGATCCGCTGGAACTACCACCTGCCCGGTCTCTATTGCCTGGGGGCACAGAACCACCACTACGATCATTCCTATACCCATCTGTGTTTTGCCAGTTTCCTTGATCTCTATTTGCTGGCCTTTCATACTGACCATCCCTAGCATAGCTCCGACCTGCATTTCCAGAATTGTAACCCTGATTTCCAGAGTTATAATTTCGGAAACCTCCTTGATTTCCCAAATAGTTAGCTTCCTCATCAATGTCAAGATCCTGATCTTCATACCTATGCTGCTGTCCCACAGCATTCACCTTTTCAGACTTGGCAACAATGTGCTTTGTGAGCAAGTCTATTTGAGTCCTCATATGTGCCATGTCTTGGTCCCTTTCTTCTTCTCTCTTCCTTTGATCAGCTGAAAGTTCAAATGTATACCCGAGCTCTCGTACCTCTACATCTCTTGTGTACCATGCTCTGTTGTTCTTTGAGACCTCATCTAATAGCTGCATGCTTTATGCAAATGGCTTCCTCATAAATGAGCCTCCACAAACTGCATCAACAACAGGTTTAGTAACATAATTCAGAGACCTATAAAAGGCCTGTTTAAGATGCCTTTCGGTAAGATCATGGTTGGGACATTTCTTTAATTTTTGGCTGAACCTCCACCAAGTATCATGCATGGCTTCTCCTGGTAGTTGCTTGTGTGTACTAATCTCGTCCTTCATCTGCAGCTCTTTTGATTCTGGGAAGAATCGTTCCAGGAAAGCTTCCTTCAACTCATTCCAAGTTTTGATGGAGTCATCTGACATCTCATTCAACCAGTTAGTCACCTCTCCCGTAAGGGACAATGGAAACAGCCTCAATCTCATTGCTGTTTGATTTACCCCAGGAATCTCTTGTGACTTACAGATAGCCACAAAGTTCATCAAGTGCTGATTTGCATCATCACCAGCGGCACCCCTGAACATACCCTTAAGGTTCAACAATTGAATCATAGTGCTGGTGATTGTGAACTTAACACATGGGGGTAGTGCAGGTAACGCTATGGCTCCAGCTCCATCCAAGTCAGCATCATCTTTTTCATAGATCATATGAGCTGGATGTTGAGCTCTACCCCTTGGGACTATTGGTTGGCGTTGGGGATGGACTACTCCTTCCACCCCTTTGTTCTCATCTACTACCCGAGGTTGATTGATTCCAACATTTTGTTGGACACCTGGCCTAGGTTGATTGATTCCTGCAGTTTGATGTACATTCCTTGCAGCATCAATCTCAGCTTCTAGTCCC
>NW_006239307.1:476991-479524 GCF_000226075.1 Solanum tuberosum | reverse complement strand
TTCCCAACTGGTGCTTTTCTCTCGAACAAACACCAGATACAAGCCTGTCTAAAGTGTGCACTCAATTGACTAAAATGATAATGAAAGCTGTAAACTACTAGTTGTAAACAAAGATTGCCTTTTTACTCATTTTACGAAATCGCAACTAGAATATCATCATAGATCCCACACACCCAGTCATGACGTTTAGCCACTCATGTTTTTATGCAAAGAATCAATCATAGATAATGAAAACATATTAAGAATTACTTACAAAAATAATCGGTAAATCAACAACCACTTGATAGTCTCAAGATCGAAAGGAACTATGTCCCACCGAGGACAATAATCTCAATCTAAACTCTCCCCCTCAAGTTTCTTTTCGTTGCTACTTCTGTAACGTCAGATGATGCATAATCCCCTTCCAAAAACGACCTAAAGTAATTCAAAATAGAATGTTTAAAATGAGTCCTAATCAAGTTAGGACTGATTTGTCGGGCCCTGTCACGGCCACTATCACGTTTCGTCAAGGGATTCACGGACCGTGAATCCCTCCATGGTCTTGGCTTGGATCTTCCCCAGAGTGGGTCTTCAAACTTGGTCACTGGAATGTACCACGAGAGACACCACGGTCCGTAGTGAGTGTCACGGCCCGTGAAGTCACTCGTGGTCTTCACTTGTTCAAACCTTCTTGTAACTCTTTCCTGCTTTTATACTGGTTTAACTTCACGGTAGGTACCACGGTCTGTGTAAATAACAACGGTCCATATACCCCTCCATGATCTTTACTTGGTTGTTCTTGCTTTTCATCTTTTCAGGGCCCAGTTCTGCCTTACTCTCATGAACTCAACCACGGACAGTTATGAAGTTAACGGTTCGTTACATTTGTCGTGAACTTCACTTGTCGACATCAGTTCTGCTTCTTTTTCTGTAAAACCCAGATTCTGCCTACACAATTAACAAACCCATAAAATAATCCCAAAATATCACTTAATTCCAGTATTAGTTCATAGTTATGAAGCGTCAAATGTGCTACGATTTCGCGGCATATCAGACATTCAAAATTTGAAGCATGAATTTCTCTCTGGTTGGCCTAGCAAGTATAATTCATTTATTAGGATAAATTTACACAAGCTGGGATTCTGAGTGATAGTATAAATTATATTGAATTATCACGAAACAAATTTATTTATATCAAAGGAACCATAATCAAAATAAATATTGAAAATCTAGAAATCCTAGGTCTGAACGGTTTATGAGAATCTGAAGAACTAACTGAATTCTAGGGATCTAATGGGTGAAAGGAGCCCACTTAGTGAAATCCCACATACCTGGTGACGAAATCTACATAGAAATCCTTTGGATTTCGGGGGTGAACTTCAAAGAACAGTTCAGCTTGTTCTTGAGAGGACTACTCAACTTTTCCCCCTTCTTTTTGCTCTAAGTTGGGTGACTTTCTGAGAATGAGGGTTCTGGGTATTGTCTAACTAGATTATTAGGCTTAGACTGAGTAAAACGATTTAGTTTAGGCATCAAAATCGTAATTTAAGTGCCCAATGCATAGGGAAACAAACCAAAATAACCCTAACTTAAAAGATGACTAACGCCTTCACGATGGGATTGACAGACCGTCAATAGGACCAATGCCCGTCAACTAGCTCGTGGTTGTGGCCTTGCCCAATAGGGATCTACTGAAATGAGAGTAAATTTTTACTCCGATCTTGGATTTTCAACATTTTGTAGATGAGGTGTATAAAGTGCTTGCCATCATGGGCTTGACTTCGGTAGAGAAAGCGGATCTAGCCGCTTACCAATTGAGGGATGTAGCACAAATATGGCATGAGCAATGGAAAGATAGTAGACCTATAGGAGAGGTCCCTAATAGAGTGCGAAGAGTTCAAAAGGGAATTCCTTAATAGGTTCTTTCCCCTAGAGTTGAGGGAGCTAAAAATGCAAGAATTTATAAATCTTAAGCAAAGGGGTATGAGTGTGAAAGAGTATTCCCTTAAGTTCACCCAACTATCCAAATGTGCTTCAACCATAGTGGGGGATTCAAGGGCAAAGATGAATAATTTTGTGATGGGAGTGTCCGAATTAGTGGTCAATAAATGTCGTTCGGCAATGCTTATCACTTGTATGAATATTTTCCGTCTCATGGTGCATGCTCAACAAATTGAGGAGAAAAACCTTAAGAAAATGAATAGGAAGGGGAAAAGTGCTAGATCCGATGATGGGAACATTAATAATTCTAAGTCCGATGGACAAGGTAGGCCTAGGACTAAACTAAAGTATTCCGGCCAAGACTCTCCATTTCCTAAGCCTAGTTGCACCAAGTGTGGGAGGAATCATTTTGGTAAATGCCTAGCCGACATGGATGGTTTCTATGGGTGTGATAAAGAAGGCACAAGATGAGAGATTGCCCGGTTCTTAAGGCTCAAGGAAAAGAGGGTAAGAAAGTTGACTCTAGTGGTGTTGATGAAGAGCCTCAAAAGAAAAATAGGTTTTATGCTCTCCAATCTAGAGAAGATCAAGAGTGATCTCCTCATGTCCTTTC
>NW_006239307.1:474266-475928 GCF_000226075.1 Solanum tuberosum | reverse complement strand
AAGTTGCCTCTAGTAGTGGGGATGTGGAGCCTCAAAAGAAGAATAGGTTTTATGCTCTCCAATCTAGAGAAGATCAAGAGTGATCTCCTCATGTCCTTTCTAGTATGTGCTTTATGCTTTAGTAAATTTCCGTATTTCTTGTCTTTTGTGACTTGTTATGATTGGATTTGAAGTTGTTATTTTAGTATGCATGATGTTTAGAAAAGTTTGTGTAGGCTTACTCCCAAGTGGGGGATAGTGTGCCTATCTAGTGGGTTAATTGTGTGCTTTATGTGTCGCCATGATTTCCTTATATACATGTTTATGAAAATGCTTAGGTCTTGTTAGAAATGGCTTATATGCATTGTTCTTTCTCTCATGTTGTAGTGCATTTGTAGACTTGCATATAGACTACACGATTTGAGTATGAGCATGCCCTAGTTGGAGTTGAAAGATTTCCTCATTGAATGAATGATTTTTGAGAAATAATGGGCATTTAGGCTCAATGAGTATGTGATGAGAATGCTTTAGTTAGGAGATAGTAGTTTCTCCTTTAAAAGGAATAGATATAGAATTGATGCATTTTTAGTTGGTAGAAGTAGCCCTAACCCTTATGTTGCATTGGATGACTTTGGTTTTGAGTTGAAGTTTCCTTGCTTGGTAGTGTGTATATTAGTGGTAGTGCATGCATAATGGGCTGCTAAGTTAGATTTTTGACTTTAAGAAGTGTTTAAAGTGACATACGAGGAAGAATGTTCCCAAGTGGGGGATCTTGTAACACCCCATAATTTAGTGAGTTCTAGAGCCTTTGGTAAGAGTTTTGGAGTGTCGTATGAGGATTAAAATCAAAACAAATGTTTCCCATACTTAGAATAAGGGTTTTAGGGGTTAAACGTCAGGGTACGACCCCCCCCCCCAAGGATCACCCAAGGGGTCCTTGAGGAGGACCCCAAAACAATCCCCTAAATCTTGAAAATTTAGTGAACCACAGATGGCCATCCACGGCCAGTAGACCAGACCACGCCCCGTAGGTCATGGGTGTAACACCCTGTATCCGAAATAGACCAGATTGCAGATTTCTACTGTTGCAGGTGGCACTCACGGGCACCATCCACAGACCGTAGGATGACCCACAGTCCGTCCTGCAGGTCCGTGGTTCGTGTCAGCAACCTTCCCCAGAACTCAGCCATAAATTCGGCCAAGTGTTGACCCACGGCCCGTAGGTCAGGTCACGGACCGTGGTTCGTGTCCGTGGATCGATGGCCCAGAAGCCCAGTTTCAGTTTTGATTGACGGTTAACTAGCATGGACCATCAGTCGATCGACGGTCCGTAGGTCTGACTGTAAGTTAGGGTCAACAGCCAGTTAGCTGAAAATTATTGATGAGTCAACTTCAGATGGTCATAACTTTTAGCACAAAAGGAATTATGTGCTCCATGACCTATGATATGATAGATAATTGCATCCTCTTTCCAACGCCACCGAGTTTGCTAAAGTCCGACCTTCGAGTAAACAGTTATGCTCATTTTAGTGAAGCCCTGTCGGGTAGACTCGACCGACGACTCAAATCGACGGACCATCGATTGTATGACGGCCCGTCAGTCCCGTCCGTCAGTCACTCCGACAACAGTTAAGTCAAGGGTCTTTTGGTCTTTTCCTATTTTGTTTAACCCCTAAGATACGT
>NW_006239307.1:471181-474240 GCF_000226075.1 Solanum tuberosum | reverse complement strand
TATGCCATATTATCAGTATATTTCAGCATAAACCCTATTTTGAGTTATAAATCTTGAGAAGTTTTTCTTTAAGACAACACTTGAGTTTTAAACTGAGTTTTTGAGAAAGAGCTTCTAAAACATGATTAGTATGACAATTGAGTAGGTCATCAATGTATGAATAGTATGGTATCTAGATATACCATCAATGTTTATGCAGTATGACTTCCCAAGTCATCAATGATCAGAGTATAATATGATGTTGAATTGTTTTCTAAAAAGGAGTTTTCAAGTATGAGTATCTACATGTCAGTATTTTGAGCTATTCAGTATTCCAGTCATAACATATTCAGTTATACATGCCTCTGTTTATGAATGCATCATTATCAGATTAATTGTTGCATTCTCAGTTTGCATGTTCAGTTCGAGCTATCCAGTATTTACAGAAATTCAGTCATAACCAGTTAACTACTTAATTCATTGGGAGTAGCATAATACCGAGTTGGACTAGGGTTTCAGCGTACCCATATAGTCCCAGAACTACGAGCCACGTAGGTGTAAGTCCCCTCTGTGGGCAACATCAGTTTAGTGATCACGCCAGCATGCCTCTATACCTCTGGCAGGGTATATTGGGTCCTCTCGATGGGGCGTATACATCGGACTCCACATTTAGCTCATGTGGTTTTATGTCAGTTATTAGTAGCTCCCACAGTTCAGTCAGACTCTATTGCATTGACCATATTTCAGTACAGTCAGTATTCAGTCTCAGCATGTTATAAATTTGGTCATTGCATCAGTTAGCTCAGTATTCAGTATTTTCAGTATCTATATCATGTTCAGATTATATCATTGCATATTTGCTTTGTTCAGTCATATATTTATTTCAGCTTTACTCTATCCTGCATGCTCAGTACCTTTCAAGTACGTTCAGTTACGTGCGCTACATCTTCTCGTGATGTAGGTTCAGGTTCTCAGCATCCAGATCACGCTTAGATCAATTTCCGATCTACAGTTCAACAACATTAGTGGTGAGTCCTCATTCTTCGAGGACTAGTGACATTTTTATCTTTATCGCTTTTAGTCTTTAGTTTCAGTTTCTCTAGACCTAGTTGGGGTATGTCCCAACATTTCTAGTCAGTTTAGAGGCTTATTTCAGACATAGTTAGATTCAGCGTAGTGTTGAGTTAATATTTTCTTTGTATTAAACTCATCAGTTTTCATATATCTCAATTATAGTACATGGGTATTCCCCATGTTTCAAATTTATTTTTGATTTAGCTTCCGCACAGTTTCTATTATTAAGATTATATTTAGTATGCTCATAATCATGCCAGCAGGTTAGCTTGGGATCACTTGTGCTCCTAGGTCCCGTGTCCGCGTCTCGGGGGTTGCTCGGGGTGTGACAAACTTGGTATCAGAGCATTAGGTTTAAGTGTCTAGGATGTCTGAAAAGCCGCACTAGGTAGACTCCCTTTCATGGATGTGTAGTGCGCACCACATCTAATGAGGGGGAGGCTACAAAGTGTTTTAGGAAATCTTCATTTTCTTGTTA
Source organism: Solanum tuberosum (assembly GCF_000226075.1). Lineage (NCBI taxonomy): Eukaryota > Viridiplantae > Streptophyta > Magnoliopsida > Solanales > Solanaceae > Solanum > Solanum tuberosum. The sequence continues at coordinate 472,709 of NW_006239307.1, read as the reverse complement.
CTCTTATTGTGTGTAAGGTATGATCTAAATTCCATTCTAACTCGATGTTCTACGTTTCAGTGACCATGCCTCCTCGTAGAGCTACCGCCGGAATGCGAATGCCAGGAACGCAAACGCAGATCCTCCAGTTACAGATCAGGAACTCTCAAATGATGAATTCAGGAATGCCATTCATATGTTGGCTTAGAGTGTCGCTAACCAGAACAATCAACGGGTTCAAGCTCATGTGAATGCAAATGGTGGATCAGCAGCACCAAGGGTCTGTGAGTTTGTTAAGATGAATCCGCCTGAGTTCTTATGATCGCAGACTGGTGAAGATCCCCATAATTTCTTAGATGAGATCAAGAAGATCTTTGAGGTGATGCAGGTCACTGGAAATGATCAGGTTGAGTTAGCATCTTACCAACTTAAGGATGTGGCTGATATCTGGTATACTCAGTGGAAGGAGAACAGGGGTATAGATGCCGCTCCTATTAATTGGGATTGTTTTAGCAAAACCTTTCTGGACAGATTTTTTCCCAGAGAGTTGAGAGAAGCAAGGGCCCAGGAATTTATGAACTTGAGGCAGGGTAACATGACTGTCCAAGAGTAAGGGCTCAAGTTTAACCAACTCTCCAGGTATGCTCCTCACATGATTGTTGATTCCAGGGCTCAGATGAATAAGTTTCTGTATGGAGTGTCAGACTTAGTGAAAACAGAGTGCAGAAATGCTATGTTGTTGGGAGACATCAACATCTCTAGGCTCATGACTCATGCTCAGCAGGTTGAGGGTGATAAGCATAGGGAATAGGCTAAGGAGACTAAGAAATCAAGAACAGGTAACTACGAATATTCCCAACAGAAATTGGGTGGTGGAAATCGCTCGCAGTTTCAGGAGAAGTCTTCGACTCCAACACCTTCATCAGCTAGTGTTCTATTCCCCAGGTTCCGTAATGATCATAAAGGTAGGGTGTCAGGCTATAAGTCTCAAGGTAGTGTTTCAGGCACCAAAACCTATCGAACTTGCCCGAAATATAGTAAGAACCATCCGGGCGAGTGCCTTGCAGGTAAAGAAGGATGCTTTGGGTGTGGTCAGTCTGGTCATAGATTGAACGATTGTCCTTCTAGGCAGGGTCAAGGAGGAAATAATGGTAGAGCTCAGTCTACAACTTCAGCAGCACCAGTAGGTCGCCCGACTCAGCAGGGTAACTCTTCTGGTACTGGTGGCGGACAGTGCCAAAACAGGCTCTATGCTCTCCACGCTCGACAAGATAAGGAAGATTCTCTTGATGTAGTCACTGGTACTTTACGAGTCTTTGATCTTGATGTTTATGCTTTATTAGATCCAGGGGCTACTCTGTATTTTGTAACTCCTTCAGAACACTTCTCAGTCTCTACTCCAGTCGGTGACCCAGTTATAGCTAGACGGGTATATATAAATTTCCCTGTCACAGTCTCTCAGAAAGTTACCTCAGCAGATCTTGTATATTTAGAAATGGTAGAATTCGATGTCATTCTAGACATGGATTGGTTACATTCATGTTATGCC
>NW_006239307.1:469776-470808 GCF_000226075.1 Solanum tuberosum | reverse complement strand
AACCTCAGATCAGGTTACCATCAGCTTAGAGTCAGAGACAGTGACATTCCGAAGACAGCCTTCAGAACTCGGTATGGTCATTACGAATTTATAGTTGTGTCATTTGGACTAACTAATGCTCCTGCAGCTTTCATGGATTTGATGAACAGAGTGTTCAAGCAGTACTTAGACTTGTTCATTATCGTCTTTAGTAATGATATCCTCATTTACTCTAGGAATAAGGAAGAACGTGCGAGTCATTTGAGAGTTGTTCTGCAAACTCTCAAAGATCGCCAGTTATTTGCAAAATTTAACAAGTGTGAGTATTGGTTTCAATCAGTTGCCTTTGTTGGGCATATTGTGTCTAGTGAAGGAATTTGAGTAGATTCCCAGAAGATAGAATCAGTGAAACAATGGCCCAGACCGACCTATGCTATAGATATCAGAAGTTTCTTGGGTTTAGCGGGCTATTACAGACGGTTTGTGGAGAGATTTTAATCCGTAGCCTCACCATTGACTAGGTTTACTCAGAAAAAGGTTAAGTTCTAGTGGTCAAAAGATTGTGAGAAAAGCTTCGCAGAATTGAAAACTAGATTGACTACAGCTCCTGTCTTGACTCTACCAAAGGGTTCAGATGGTTATGAGATCTATTGTGATGCATCCAGGGTCGGCCTAAGTTGTGTGTTTTAATGCAGCGAGGTAAGGTTATAGCTTATGCTTCTAGACAGCTTAAGGTACATGAGAAGAATTATCCGACTCATGACCTCGAGCTTGCAGTAGTGGTGTTTGCACTCAAGATTTGGAGACACTACTTTTATGGTGTTCATGTAGATGTGTTCACAGACCATAAGAGCCTCCAATATGTATTCACCCAGAAAGAGTTGAACCTTCGCCAGAGAAGGTGGCTTGAGTTCCTCAAATATTATGATATGAGCGTGCATTACCATCCGGGTAAGGCTAATGTAGTAGCAGATGCTCTTAGCAGATTATCTATGGTAGTGTAGCACATGTTAAGAAAGAAACAAAAGAGCTAGCAAAGGATGTTCACAGACT
>NW_006239307.1:469070-469676 GCF_000226075.1 Solanum tuberosum | reverse complement strand
TTGAGATATATGGAAATTACAATTCTAGGTGTTTCCGGAGCACATTTTCGGGCATTTTTGAGGTCGTTTCAGCTATCAGGGTAGATTGTGTGTTCCTGATGTGGGTGAATTGAGATAACATATTCTCGCAGAAGCCCACAAATCCAGATATTCTATTCATCCAGGCGCCACTAAGATGTACCGCGATCTGCGGGAAGTCTATTGGTGGAATGGTATGAAAAGAGAAATAGCAGATTTTGTGGCTAAGTGCCCCAATTGCCAACAAGTCAAGGTAGAATATCAGAAACCAGGAGGTATGACTCAAGATATTGACATTCCTACTTGGAAGTGGGAAGTGTCAACATGGACTTCATCACAGGTTTACCTCGTACTCGCAGACATCATGACTCCATTTGGGTGATTGTTGATAGGGTTACTAAGTCTTCTCACTTTTTGGCGGTCAAGACTACATATTCGACGGAGGATTACACCAAGCTTTAGATTAATGAGATTGTGAGGTTGCATGGGGTTCCTTTGTCTATAATCTAAGATAGAGCTCCTCAGTTTACCTTTCATTTTTGGAAGTCATTTCAGAAGGGTCTTGGAACTCAGGTTAATCTTAGCACA
>NW_006239307.1:463938-468058 GCF_000226075.1 Solanum tuberosum | reverse complement strand
AGAAATTCAGTTCTCAGTGTTTAGTGGTAGGGATTGCAGCCCTCTCCCTCCATTTCAGCTAGTTTAGTCTTCATTCGAGGACGAATGTTCTCAAGGGGGAGATAATGTAACACCCCGTATCCGAAATAGACCAGATTGCAGATTTCTAGTGTTGCAGGTGGCACTCACGGGCACCATCCACGGACCGTAAGAGGACCCACGGTCCGTCCTGCAGGTCCGTAGTTCGTGTCAGCAACCACCCCCATAACTCAGCCAGAAATTCGGCCAAGGGTTAACCCACGACCCGTAGGTCAGGTCACGGACTGTGGTTTGTGTCCGTGGATCGATGGCCCAAAAGCCCAGTTTCAGTCTTGATTGACGGTTAACCAACACGGAATGTCAGTCGATCAACAGTCCGTAGGTCTGACCGTAAGTTAGGGTCAACAGCCAGTTAGCTGAAAATTATTGATGGGTCAACTTCAGATGGTCATAAATTTTAGCACAAAAGGAATTATGTGTCACATGACCTATTATATGATAGATAATTGAATCCTCTTTCCAACTCCACCAAGTTTGCTAAAATCCAACCTCCGAGTAAAAAGTTATGCTCGTTTTAGTGAAGCCCTGTCGGGCAGACTCGATCGACGACTCCAATCGACGGACCGTCAATTGAATGACGGCCCGTCAGTCCCGTTCGTCAGTCACTCCGACAACAGTTATGTCAGGGGTCTTTTGGTCGTTTCCTATTTCGTTTAACCTCTAAGATACATCGTTTAGACCCTAAATCATGACGTGTTAGTAAGTTTAAGCCTAGAAACATAACTAGAACTTACCTTAGTCAAAATGATTAATCAAAACTTAGAAAATTAGAATCAAGAAAGGAGAAAAAGGTCAAAAACCCTAGTTTAAGAACGCAGTAAGGTTCCATCAGTTCCAGCCCCAAAATCGAAAGATTTCTCCGTGGAATTAGTCACTAGGTATGTGGGATTTCACTAGTGGGTTCCTTTCGTCCATTAGGTCCCTAGAATTCAGTCAGTTTCTTGATTCCATTATTATGAATAGACCTATGGATTCTAGAATTGCAGCAGATCATCATGAATTAGTTATTTAAATGTTCCAAATCAAATTATCATGTTATTGCTTAGTTTCTTGCATGAATTTCAGAACACTAGCTATGTATTTCTTTAGTTCTTGAATTACACACGCTAGGTCAGATATTTCAGTATTCAGTTATACAAGCCTCAGTTTATGAATGCATCATTATTAGATTAATTGTTGCATTCTCAGTTTGCATGTTCAGTTCGAGCTATCCAGTATTTACAGAAATTCAGTCATAACCAGTTAACTACTTAAATCATTGGGAGTAGCGTAATAACGAGTTGGACTAGGGTTCAGCGTACCCATATAGTCCAAGAACTATGAGCCACGTAGGTGTAAGTCCCCTCTGTGGGCAACATCAGTTTAGTGATCACGCCAGCATGCCTCTATACCTCTGGCAGGGTATATTGGGTCCACTCGATGGGGCGTATACATCGAACTCCACATTTAGCTCATGTGGTTTAATGTCGGTTATTAGTAGCTCCCATTGTTCAGTCAGACTCTATTGCATTGACCATATTTCAGTATAGTCAGTATTCAGTCTCAGCATGTTATAAATTTGGTCATTGCATCAGTTAGCCTAGTATTCAGTATTTTCAGTATCTATATCATGTTCAGATTATTTCATTGCTTCATTGCTTTGTTCAGTTATATTTATTTCAGCTTTACTCTATCCTCCATGCTCAGCACCTTTCAAGTACTGACGCATACGTGCGCTATATCTTCTTGTGATGTAGGTTAAGATTCTCAGCATCTAGATCATGCTTAGATCGATTTTCGATCTTTAGCTCAGCAGCATCAGTGGTGAGTCCTCATTCTTCGAGGACTAGTGACATGCTTATATTTATCGCTTTTAGTCTTTAGTTTCAGTTTCGCTAGACCTAGTTGCGGTATGTCCCAACATTTCTAGTCAGTTTAGAGGCTTATTTCAGACATAGTTAGATTCAACTTAGTGTTGAGTTAATATCTTCTTTGTATTAAATTCATCAGTTTTCATATATCTCAGTTATAGTATATGGGTATTCCTCATATTTAAAATTTATTTATGATTTAGCTTCCGCACAGTTTCTATTATTCAGATTATATTTAGTATGCTCATGATCATGCCTGCAGTGTTAGCTTGGGATCACTTGTGGTCCTAGGTCCCGTGTCCGCGTCTCGGGGGTAGCTCGTGGCGTGACAATGGGCGTAGGTTAAGGCCTGTTGAGGACTGCCAAGAAAATCCTAAGGTCCAATCCCCGAGACCACAGGACGGCCAGTAGACCCATCCATGGTTCGTGGATGAGTGGGCGTCGATGCTGCCAGTTTTTGACCTTTTAGTTTTATGTTGAGTGTTTGGGAAATGATTAGTTAATTAATTAGGGTTTAATATAGGTTGGTTAGTTAGTTCATTAGCCACCTATATAAGTATAATACACCCCTAAACTAATCATTTTAACTCATTTATCTGAAGACCCCAAATCACTCTCCAAATATTTTCTCTCTAGAAGGAAAGAAGAAGAAGAAGAAGACGGGCAGCAACTAGGTCGAATTCACCATTGATTCAAGATTTGTTTAGGGCTTTTATTGAAGCTATGTGAAGCTTAATCATCCATGAGTTCTTCCACCCATGGAGCCCCCATAGTTTCCCCACTTGTGAAATCAAAAACCTAATTCTAGCTAGGGTTGTGCTTGCATTGTGGGTAGAGTTTGAGTGTGTTTCCAATCTAATGGATATCACCCAATTATGATTGATTTAGTTTTTTTTATGATATTATGATGATATCATGTGATTTCTATGGTAAACCCTAATCTAAATTGGTGGATGTGATCTTTGTGGGTTTAAGCCATTACATGCAAAGTTGAAGGTTCATATGTGATCTTCCTAATTCAATGTTGTGTATAGTAATTGATCAAAGTAAGGATCATATAATCATGAATTGAACTAGAATCTATTGTATATAATTGATCTTGACTTGTTAAGTTAGAATTCAACCTTCATGATCAATTAAGACTAGAATCACCTAGTAATGAAAGATGTGATCAAATTACCTTGAAATCTAGGTATGAAGAAGATATTTAGAAAGAAACCTTGAGATTAGGGTTTGTGATCATGATAGGTAGGACTTTAGGGTGAAGCTAATGTGATTAACAATTGATGTAAAGGATTTGAGATTAAAGTCTAAAAGAGAATAGAAGTCTAATAGGTTGGATTATGGTGAAAGGACTATACTCACCTAACCTACCTTATGAATGCTTAAAAGATGAAAGTGGAAGAATCATTTGAACATTGATTGATTATCAAAGACATTCGTCCATGAGAGATGAGTGTTAAGCAAGGCTTAACAAGTAAACCTTGAGGTGTATGCTTGGAATTAAGTGGATATTGAAGATGAGATGAAGTGTCACACAAGATAGGGTCCAGACTCTGAGAAGAAAGGAGAGCCACACCTAGTTGATGTGAGGACTATCCAAGTAAAAAGGGGGAACTCTTACGTAGTAGAGTTTGGGTTTTCCCAAAGTTAGGTATCATGAGATGGGAGCGTTCACGTAGTTGAGTTAAGGTTCCTAGTAGCAATTTCTTTATCCTATGAACTAAGACATGTTTGAGAAGGCTTGAGAAGCATGTCATAGTGTTCTAAAGCATAGTTGAACTAAGACTTACTTAATAAAGTACCTCATAGTGTTCAAGAGTATAAGTGGACTTAGACATGCTTAAGGTAGTATCTCATAGGTCCCTGTGAAGAATGAACTTAGACATACTTAACAGAGTATCTTATAGTGGACTTAACAGAGTATCTGATAGTGTTCAAAGTAGAAAAGGGGGTTTAGACATGCTTAAGTAAGTATCTCATAGTATCCATGCTAATAGTGAACGTAGACATACTAAAGGAAATATCTCATAGGATTCAACCTACTAATGAACTATGATGTGCCTAATAGAGTACCTCATAGTGTTCTAAAGTTAAAGAGAAGAACTTGGTTCCAAACCAAGAAGTGTTAGCATAAGCACCTAAAGGTAGTACTTAGCAAGTATAGTATTATGGGGTGCTATGCATGCATT
>NW_006239307.1:462937-463928 GCF_000226075.1 Solanum tuberosum | reverse complement strand
CACAAGTATGACTTAGGGTCATTAAAGAGAAGTCTTGAGATAAGATTGTTCTATAATTGCCTTTCATACATATAGTTGACTAAAGGTAAGATATTCCCTTAGTTGAGAGAGTTAAGCTAATAATGAGGCTAAAGTAGGGTGATTATGACTAGGATGACTTCAAGGCTATGCTTAGTGTAAAGGGTAGTATGGGATGCCTTTTATGCATTGCACAGGTATGTCTTGAGGTTACTTAGGAGTATGGCACCCTTATGGTAGAGAAGTTAAGAGTTGACCATGTATGTAGACTATGATTAAGATGACCAAAAAGGGATACTTGGCTTGGGTGGTATTATGGGATGCTATTCTTGGTTTGCTCTTTTATACTTTTGAGTTTACTTGAGAATGGTGCTATTGTGGTAAAGAGGACTAAGAGTCTATTCTGCTTATATGAGTATGACTATGTATTATGTTGACTTATGTTTATATGAAGCGTATGTTGATGATTATGCTATGATTATCATGATTATGTTATGACTATGTTATTATCTCTTATGCTTATGTCTTATGTTTACTTACCATTTGAGATGCTCTTATGTACTCGAGAACCATTGATGGCCCTATGTGAACCCTTGGCCTGGTTTAACTCATAGCGTAACTTTTATATATCGTGAAACAGTCTCAAAAGATAAACTTATGCAATAAACTTAGAATGCCTTAAAAAGAAACATTAAACTAGCCAAAATGGCAACTCAAGTCTCAATATCAAAACTGAAAATTGAAAAAGACACAAGAACTTACAATAATTAACTTTCTATGAAGCCTCCAATAGTTGAGATGGAGGTCGGGACAAGACCCACGACATGTTATTGCTTAGTTTCTTGCGTGAATTTCAGAACCCAAGCTATGAATTTCTTTAGTTCTTGAATTACACATGCTAGGTCAGATATTTCAGTATTCAGTTATACATGCCTCAGTTTATGAATGCATCATTATCAGATTAATTGTTGCA
>NW_006239307.1:460823-462859 GCF_000226075.1 Solanum tuberosum | reverse complement strand
CGTTTATTAGTAGCTCCCACAGTTCAGTCAGACTCTATTGCATTGACCATATTTCAGTACAGTCAGTATTCAGTCTCAGCATGTTATAAATTTGGTCATTGCATCAGTTAGCTCAGTATTCAGTATTTTCAGTATCTATATCATGTTCAGATTATTTCATTGTGTCATTGCTTTGTTCAGTTACGTGCGCTACATCTTCTCGTGATGTAGGTTCAGGTTCTCAGCATCCAGATCACGCTTAGATCGATTCTCGATCTTCAGTTCAGCAGCATCAGTGGTGAGTCCTCATTCTTCGAGGACTAGTAACATGTATATCCTTATCACTTTTTGTCTTTAGTTTCAGTTTCGCTAGACCTAGTTGGGGTATGTCCCAACATTTCTAGTCAGTTTAGAGGCTTATTTCAGACATAGTTAGATTCAACTTAGTGTTGAGTTAATATCTTCTTTGTATTAAACTCATCAGTTTTCATATATCTCAGTTATAGTATATGGGTATTTCCCATCTTTAAGATTTATTTATGATTTAGCTTCCGCACAGTTTCTATTATTCAGATTATATTTAGTATGCTCATGATCATGCCTGCAGGGTTAGCTTGGGATCACTTGTGATCCTAGGTCCCGTGTCCGCGTCTTGGGGGTAGCTCGTGGCGTGACAATGGGCGTAGGTTAAGGCCTGTTGAGGACTGCCAAGAAAAGCCTCAGGTCCAATCCACGAGACCAAAGGACGGCCAGTAGACCCATCCATGGTTCGTGGATGAGTGGGTGTCGATGCTGCCAGTTTTTGACCTTTTAGTTTTAAGTTGGGTGTTTGGGAATTGATTAGTTAATTAATTAGGGTTTAAGAGAGGTTGGTTAGTTAGTTCATTAGCCACCTATATAAGTATAATACACCCCTAAACTAATCATTTTAACTCATTTATCTAAAAGACCCCAAATCACTCTCCAAATATTCTCTCTCTAGAAGGAAAGATGAAGAAGAAAAAGAAGATGGGAAGCAACTAGGTCGAATTCACCATTGATTCAAGATTTGTTTAGGTCTTTTTTTGAAGCTATGTGAAGCTTAATCATCCATGGGTTCTTCCACCCATGGAGCCCCCATAGTTTCCCCACTTGCGAAATCAAAAACCTAATTCTAGCTAGGGTTGTGCTTGCATTGTGGGTAGGGTTTGAGTGTGATTCCAATCTAATGGATATCACCCAATTATGATTGATTTAGTTTTTTTTTATGATATTATGATGATATCATATGATTTCTATGGTAAACCCTAATCTAAATTGGTGGATGTGATCTTTGTGGGTTTATGCCATTACAGGTAAAGTTGAAGGTTCATATGTGATCTTTCTAATTCAATGTTGTGTATAGTAATTGATCTATGTAAGGATCATATAATCATGAATTGAACTAGAATCTATTGTGTATGATTGATCTTGACTTGTAAAGTTAGAATTCAACCTTCATGCTCAATTAAGACTAGAATCACCTAGTAATGAAAGATGTGATCAAATTACCTTGAAATCTAGGTATGAAGAAGAGATTTAGAAAGAAACATTTAGATTAGGGTTTGTGATCATGATAGGTAGGACTTTAGGGTGAAGCTAATGTGATTAACTATTGATGTAAAGGATTTGAGAGTAAAGTCTAAAAGAGAATAGAAGTCTAATAGGTTGGATTATGGTGAAAGGACTATACTCACCTAACCTACCTTATGAATGCTTGAAAGATGAAAGTGAAAGAATCACTTGAACATTGATTGATTATCAAGGACATTCGTCCATGAGAGATGAATGTTAAGCAAGGCTTAACAAGTAAACCTTGAGGTGTATGCTTGGCCTTAAGTGGATATTGGAGATGAGATGGAGTGTCACATAAGATAGGGTCTAGACTCCGAGAAGAAAGGAGAGCCACACCTAGTTGATGTGAGGACTATCCAAGTAAAAAGGGGGAACTCTTACGTAGTAGAGTGTGGGTTTTCCCAAAGTTAGGTAACATGAGATGGGAGCGTTCACGTAGTTGAGTTAAGGTTCCTAGTAGCAAT
>NW_006239307.1:438413-460704 GCF_000226075.1 Solanum tuberosum | reverse complement strand
GTGGACTTAGACATGCTTAAGGTAGTATCTCATAGGTCCCTGTGAAGAATGAACTTAGACATACTTAACAGAGTATCTTATAGTGTTCAAAGTAGAAAAGGGGGTTTAGACATGCTTAAGTAAGTATCTCATAGTATCCATGCTAATAGTGAACGTAGACATACTAAAGGAGATATCTCATAGGGTTCAACCTACTAATGAACTATGATGTGCTTAAGAGAGTACCTCATAGTGTTCTAAAGTTAAAGAGAGGAACTAGGATCCAAACCAAGAATTGTTAGTATGATGACCTAAAGGTAGTACTTAGCATGTATAGTATTTTGGGGTGCTATGCATGCATTGCACAAGTATGACTTAGGGTCATTAAAGAGAAGTCTTGAGATAGGATTGTTCTATAGTTGCCTTTCATACATATAGTTGACTAAAGGTAAGATATTCCCTTAGTTGAGAGAGTTAAGCTAATAATGAGGCTAATTAGGGTGAATATGACTAGGATGACTTCAAGGCTATGCTTAGTGTGAAGGGTAGTATGGGATGCCTTTTATGCATTGCACAGATATGTCTTGAGGTTACTTAGGAGTATGGCACCCTTATGGTAGAGAAGTTAAGAGTTGACCATGTATGTAGACTATGATTAAGATGACCAAAAAGGGATACTTGGCTTGGGTGGTATTATGGGATGCTATTCTTGCTTTGTTCTTGTATACTTTTGAGTTTACTTGAGAATGGTGCCATTATGGTAAAGAGGACTAAGAGTCTATTCTGCTTATATGAGTATGACTATGTATTATGTTGACTTATGTTTATATGAAGCGTATGTTGATGATTATACTATGATTATCATGATTATGTTATGACTATGTTATTATCTCTTATGCTTATGTCTTATGTTCACTAACCATTTGAGATGCTCTTATGTACTCGAGAACCATTGATGGCCCTAAGTGAACCCTTGTCCTGGCTTAACTCATAGCGTAACATTTAAATATCATGAAACAGTCTCAAAAGATAAACTTATGCAATAAACTTAGAATGCCTTAAAAAGAACATTAAACTAGCCAAAATGGCAACTCAAGTCTCAATATCAATACTGAAAATTGAAAAAGACTCAAGAACTTACAATAATTAACTTTCTATGAAGCCTACAATAGTTGAGATGTAGGTCGGGGCAAGACCCATGACATCCTAATGAACTAAGTAATAAAAAAATAAAAAAGGATCCTCAGGAAGCAATGAGGCTCACCAATAACTCTGAAGCTCAACTGGATCAATGATGCACTGGATGCTAATCCTAGTTACCTCAATCGGCATCATAAAAAGATGCAGGCCAACTGGTATCAGTACAATGAATGTACGAGCATGCGAGGGAAATACTAAAACAAGACATATGCTTGAAAGGAATTGAAGGAACATACCTGGTCTCAAATCAACTCAACTCATTTCAATATAAAGCAATAATATAAATACTATATAAAGAAAAACTTTTAAAACATGGATAACAACTCTATGTATTTAGGAATACAATGGTAATTCAGTTTGTATGCAAGGATACAATTTAAACTCTGTGTGTGAAAATAAAAGTAATCTCTACGTATATAAGAATACAAAATATAACTGGAGGAGTTTCTCTAACCAACAACCATCACTTAGGAGCTATGTCACGATACAACGTTTTTCCTCACACTACCAGAACCGTCCTATACCTTGCCGGGGGTATAGAACCTAACTACTAAGTGGATCTTCTAGTCTATGCTTAAAAGCACTAAGGAATCATCTAAAAAGTATGACCCTTTTCTACCAACGTTGGCTATGGTTTATGGGGGTTGTGAGTTGTCTGAACTCTCCCCCATATCGGTGCTCAATACTACTCCCAAAATATAACTAGCTCATATGTTTAAAAACATAACTCTTTCTGTGATTTGATATAATTGCTCAAAAACTAGCCCAAAGGCTCTCTTGGAAATCAGTGTTTCCTCTGTTGAATAAATGTGAAAACGTTTACTCTTTAATGAAAACTAGCTCAAATGCTCTTTTTGAAATCGGTGTTTCCTTTCTTGATTAAATGTGAAAACATTTCCTCTTTGGGAATACATAGTCCCCATATACTCTTTTGAAGAAATGAACTTCACTCTTTACTCTTTACTCAACTCAAAACTCAAGTCTTAAAACAAGTTTAAAGCCTTTGAAAAAGTATTTTGAAAGGACTCTATGAACTCTCTAGACTTGTCTCTTAACTTTCCTTGAATTTGAAATTTATGGACTCAAGGTTGTGATTTGTACGAGGAAAGATCTTGTGATGTTTAGTAGTGTTTTTAGATAGTTAAACATGAGAAATGATCAAGAAATCACTGTCTGGAAGCAAGTCCGCGATGTGGAGATGCATTTTATTATTTGTTCATGAAATAATTATTGAGACAGAGGGGTCCGCGACCTCTCCGTGATGTGGAGAGAAAAGTTCCCCTTCCGGGGAACAGGTCCGCATCGTAGACTTAGTACCCAGATTCTGCCCAACTTTTTCCTTCTTTATTTTCTAACCCCAATTCGCTTAAGTTCGATTATTTTTCTCAATTCCTATTTTAATTCAGATAGTCAGTACATGTACACAAGAATCTATTCATAAATGACTCTAAAATCGACACGATTTCCTCAAGAAATCAACAATCCAAACTTAATTCAAGAACAAAAGTCAATATTCAAGAACATAATTCAAAATTATCAACTTTCAACTTTCTAGAGCGAATTTCGCTGAATCAAACATGATTAGTGTGTGGGTAAACGAACCCAATGTTATGAAAGTCTCACATACCTCTTTAGAGATCAACCCTTGGCGAAACGACTTCGATTCCGCAAGAAATCTCCAAGAACACCTTGACTTTGTCCTCTTTTCTCTCTCTCAAAGCCCTAGCGTAATTCTTAATTGCGTAAACTGAACTAACTCAGTTTAGACCCCAAATAATTTACTAAAAATGGATTTATTTAATTGGGTAATGAAAAGACCAAAATACCCTTCAAAAATTTGGGTGACTTTCCTTATCTAGACAGCCCGACTTTGAACAAGCATATCTCCCTCATACAAACTCGAAAACTAGCAAACTCCTTTCAAACACCTTTCATTTGATATCTTGTAGCCCACCTAGCTCATCCGGTACTAGGAGTTATGGTCGTTTGAAGTTGACCCAAAACTCATACTTAACCTAACTTGCCAAATTAATGAACGTCGGTTGAATTGGTTGTCCAAGGGAACCTTTTCATGAGTAATGAAGTCAAGTAAGAAATGACTATTTCGTGGGAATTTATGCTTACCATCGAGTGGATATTGATAGTGAGATGGAAGCTCACCGTAACAGAGGCTGGGTATCTAAAGCAATCTCATGAGATGGAAGCTCTCCCGTAGAAGAGTCCGGGTTTCTAGTAGCAATTCCCTTATCCCTTAACTATGTGCCCCCATAGGTTGATTAGCTAGTGGATCCACTTAATCTAGAAGTTCAAGGTGCTACCTTCTGCGAGTAGGACACCCCTTTTCGGTGTGGGGTAGACACCAGATTCCATGTTATAGCTCACGTGGTCTCAATGTCAGTTAAGGATATTTCCCCACAAGTAATAATGGACTAAGGGTACTTCAAGAAGTATCTCATATATGTTCAAAGGTTTTAAATATGAAGTTAACTTGCATTGACCATGATTTATGACTTATGTGTTATGACTATTTCATATTATGTTTTAGCTTGGTCAATTGCATGTCATGAAATGGAATGTCCTTTTTAGCATTATTTAAATGATTTATTCATTGCTATCATACTTGGTACATTATTTTGTACTAACACATACTCTTTGTCCACCCCGAGGCTGCCCCATGGACGTTAACACGGGACCTAGGATCACGAGTGACCCCAAGCTAACCATGAAGTTGGCATATCATAAGCATACTAAAAGATAACTGATTAACGTTTCAAGCACACCTCATCAATTATAGGTGCAAACGATAGTGAAGCAGTATAAAACCCAACGAAGAGTTGGGGTCGAATCCCACAGGGAGCGATACGTGTTCAAATTCAATCAGGAAGTATGAACGTGATCTAATAAACTATAGGAATATAAATTATCAAAAAAGACATGAAACAAGTCAAAAGGGGTGATATCAAATGTCACATGGGGGGTTAAGGTTTGCAATTATCAACTACAATGCAGTCACAAACAATTTGAAATAACAATAAGGAGAGGAATTCCCGGGATGTGATTGATTATTGGTAAATTTTGATATATGGGTAATTGAAACTACTAGTAAATAGCTAATTATCAGCGGGTAGGCTAGACTATAATTGAAATAGCTTTCTCTCGAACAACTATTCCGCTTCAAGTGGTTTCTCTCGAACATCAACCATCATAGCCATTAAGAACAACCCAAAACCTTAACACATCTTCTCTCTCTCTCAAGATGGGTATGATTGGGTTTAGGATTCACTCTCTCGAGCTGAACCCAAATCAACCCAATAGCTACAAACCATTAATCAAAAACTTTGGTTCAAACCCACTTCAATATAGCATTTAAACTAGTAATTAACAATACCCATACACTAATTCAACCCATAATCACATGATCACACCCCAAGAATTGGGGCTTTAGCTGAACATCATAAAAAGATAAGAACAACTACCAAATCATTTAGCCATCAACTGGGTAAGAGAAATTAATCATTTACAATTCTTCAATTTGCAGAAAATTAGAAAACCCACTTGCAAACTCTCCAAATTGAGTCTCAAAAAGTCTTCAAATGTACTAACAACTATCAAAACTCAAGAGAAAATTGTTCTAGACTAAAAACCAAGACTAAATTAATTGTTTAAAATCTAATTTACAGTTTCCCAAAATATAACACGAAAGGCCATTAGGCGAGGTAAAGCAGGCTCACCGAGTGGTTTGGCGAGCCGCCCTCTACTCTTTCTATCGCCTATTTGCATGAGCTCTCAGCATCCTCAAGTCTCCGATCTCTCTTTGCATCGTGAAACTACTCGATGATTCACCGACTGCCCCTTTCTTCTCGCCAACTTGGTTTCACCCCTTAGGGCCGGCACACTAGAACTTTACGGGTTTAAAGTAGCCACTTGGCACACGCCAAGTTCTCTTGGCGACACGCCAAGTTCTCTTGGCGATCCTCACGCTCGCCTTTCTTCACTTCTTCAGTTTGTTTTGTTCCTTTTTGCCTGTTAGTGTCCTTGCTTTGCTCTTCAATACATATACCTGAAAATCAAGGATTTAACATCCGTTTATGGCACAAATTAAGCATTTGAGGACACTAAATATATATAAACAAAGCCCTAAATGTGTCCAAATCTCGGACTCATCAATAACTAAATAAAAGATACTATGCGAAAGCTAAAACAATAGATAACTTAAAGTGGGGAATATTGTAACGACCCTCAAAATGAAGTAGGATAAAGTAGAGCCTTACATGGGTTTTATGCATTAATAACTTATCAAAATAATGAAGAATAGCCTTTTGAGTCAGTTTTAAAGAGTTTGGAAGTCAAACGTCAAGGGACGACCAAGACGTTCGGAAACTAGTCGTTTACGTGTTGGTGTGTTCTAGTATGTTGTTCATGTTTTTATGTGTTGTTTGGAGTCTAAAATCAGTGGAGGTGACCCTAGTGTCTTATTAAATGTTTGTAGGTTCAAAACGTTTGGATACGACTCCTAGGGGGCCACCCTAAGGGTCCCCGAGGAGGACCCCAACCTTGGCAAAGCAAGCTGCCAAGGCAGCTTGTAGTTGTGCTTGGAGGGAGCATGTCCGCGTCACGGACTAGATCCACCAAGGGCCAAAAGTTTGGTCCGCATCGCGGACATGTCACGAACTCTACTGTCTCAAATTTCATTTCCAGAAAACTTGTGGGAACATATCCGCATCGCGAACTTGTTTCCCAACGAAATCTGCGAAAATAAAACTCAAGTTTGACTTGTTTAACAAGTCCAACAAAGTGAGGGGTAGTTTGGGTACTTTGGGGAATTATTACAAACGGTTATTCTACTTATTTTAGGGTATTTTAGGTTGGTTAAAAGCCCTAAACCTAAAGTTAGACCCAATTCTTCAAATTGACCCTTCCTTCTCAAAATAGATTCTCTCAAAAACTCCATTGAAGACCTTGATGAAGCTCAAGCTAGAAGATGGGTTTTCAACTGATTTCTTTTTCAATTTCATGGGTCTTCAATAATTAAGGTATGGTGACTCTTGATTCTTGAATAACCTTTCATTCAAGGAGTTCTATCAAAGATTTTGAAAAGTGATTCAAAGACCAAAATTCCCAATTTTCAATCTAAACATGGCTTCCTTGTAAAATGATTTTATAAATCATTCTATTGATGAATTAATGTGGAATTAAGGTTTTTAAGATAATTTTCAAAGGAATTCTTAAAGAACCCATGATCCCCAAATTCTCAAAATTGGCCTATGATGTGGGTCTTTGTGAATATGATCTCTATTGGTGAAATTATGTTTAGATTAGATTGTATTGATGTTTCTTATGATTATGTATACTTATTCATGTTGAATTGTTGTTATATTGATGAGTTAAGGATTATGGCCTTATGGGCAAAGTTACGGGTTGATCCCTTTGTTTATGGAATTGTACTTAGACTATGTTTATGATATTGAATTACATTGTTGATTCCAATTTCTACCTATGTCCATTGATTATGAATTGTTGAGGATTGATCCATGGTGATCATGGCTCGGAGAATTGGTAAGTTGACCTAACTTCTAGTCTATTGTATGAGAATTGATGTTGTGAGGTCTGATCCACTTATGGTGGAAGTGTTACTTCTTGTCTATCTATGCACGTTGAGATCATGGCCCTGAAGGCAATAGATGTGAAGTGAATTGATGATTATGATGCCTATGTTATAAAGTTGTGCTATGAAGGTTATGTATGAAATCCTCAATGCTAGCATGATGTTTAAAGTGTGTTGATGATGAGGAGTATAATGTGAATGATAATATTAGGGATAAGGTGTGGTATACATGATTGATTATGTTAGGTACTATTGTGGAATGACCCCTACCTATATGACCCCTATATGAATGTTTGATCATATGCATGTTAGGAGTACGTGTTCAATATTGAATGTGTCCTTGTCTCCTATGATGAAGTGTGGTTGTGTGGTCTAGAATTCCTAAGGGACTTTATATGTGAATTGCTCATGATTTGGGGACATTGTGAATGAGTGGTGATCCGTTGAAGGGAAGCGCACTCAATGTCAATGTTGTTGCTATTATGTCACTATTAGGACCAATATGCACACACACACTACATGTATAGCTATGCATATGATGTGCTATGATGTCTATTTAAAGGTTAACTCTTATAGGCACCCTTACATCTTATTATGCATGCAAAATGTATGATTAGCAAGGTATAAATATGTGTTGTATAAAACTGTTTATGTGAAAGGCTTTCTCACATATGTACACACACACATGAATGAATGAATAAGGTTATGATAATCTAGTGAACGTGAGTCTCTTGAAAGGTTTCCTCAATTGTACTCTAAACTAGACTATGTTATGAATATGGTATGATTATGTGAAAGGTCATTCTCACATAATGTAGGTTCTATGATGAAAGGTCATTCTCATCTTAGAAACCTTTGAGCTATATGATATGAGGGATTAAGTCCCTAAAGCCTATTTTATGAACTAATGTTAAATAAAGGCTTAAAGATGTTTCAAAAGGGAGTTGGAGCTTAGCACCGAGTGAACATGAAAAATGAGAGTGGGGGCTTCACATTTAGCAAGTCCGGCTTCTCACAAGAGAACCTTCACGTTTAGCAAGTCCGTGTTCCCAACATAGATGTTGTCTCATGATATGGAAACCTCCACGCTTAGTAAGTCAAGGTTTTCTAGTGGCAATCACCTAGTTCCATAATTACGTGCCCCCGTAGGTATTAGCTTAGTGGATCCACTAGATAGCTATTATGTATGTAGGTACTACTTTGGCAGGTAGTACCAACTCTTTTCGGTGTGGGAGTAGAACACCGGATTCCATGTAGCTAACATGGTTTATGTCGGTTATGGAAATGTCTCCCAAAAGTTAAGAAATGAACTAAGTTAAGAATATGAACTCTAATCATGATTTCTTAAAGAGTTACTTAGTGTAGGTATGACTATGGACCCTACTTATGCATTGCACAAGTGGACTCTAAAGGGGGTTATGATTAGGCTCTTATCTAATGAAGACTATGGTCTATGTATGTTAATATGAAAGCATGTTAAGGTTCACTTCACTTATGTTAAAACATGAAGTATCTTTATGCACGTGAATTACCCTTATGACTTCTTAATGGGTTTGGTTAGTATATATGGTGGTATGGGACTCCATTTGTACACTGCACAAGTTAACTTGTGAAGTGGTTCTGAGGGTGGTTTACCTATGATATAAACTAAATAGGTTATGACTAATGATATAGTAAAGGAATGAGTCCTTATATGATGTTATGAAGTATGCTGGTCTTATGTCTAATGTTAAATGAAGATGTTATGACTTGTTGAATATGATGTGCCTAGTCCATGGTGGCTTCCTAGGAACACTTGGTGGGAGTAGTATTATGGAATGCTACTTGCACATTGCACTAGTGTGACTTGGGGCTTGTCTTAGGTGATGGTTCCTATGTGAAGACTATGTCTTATGGTGTGCTTATGACTCTATGAATATATGTGGTTGGATTGATGAAGGCTATATGTAAGTTCACCTTTGGTAACCTTAAGGCGATGCATTGCACCAAGTATTCCCTAAGTGTTGCTTGAGAAAAAGAGTTAAGATAAAGAGGAAGGTAATGTATTGTATGCATTGAATGTGCCTAAAATGTCATAAGTGGCTCTATGTTCTATTATGAATGGTTTCCATATGTATGATGATGTATGTGGTTTATATTGTGCCTAATGTACTAAATGTTCTTGAACTTTCTCTAAAAAGGCATGATGCATGATTTCCAACTAAATGTCCTTTTAAGAGCATGTTTTGCATGGTTATCATACTTAATCCATTCTTGTACTAACACCATTCTTCATCATCTTTTTACACCAAGTGTAGGTGATGATGACTAAAAGCTTCTTGATCTTTTTACACCAAGTGTAGGTGATGGTGACTAAAGGGCCTTTCTTAGAAGTGATGAGCTTGGGTTACTATTCCCAAGTTCGGGTGTGTCCTTAAAGATTCAAGGACTTTTATGTTAAAGAGTTTCCTTAAGTTCTATGTACTAGATAGTAGTTTCTTTTGTATTGTAAGGGTTGTGTCCCTCTAGTGTTGTAGTCATGTTTTAAGATGGCTACGTTGAGACGTAGTACTCCAATTTTGTATTAAAGGTTTAAATGAGGTGACTTTTAAGTCTTGTGTTATATTATGAAAAAGTTTTAAATTTTCTTGTATTTTTCTATGATAAATGCTATGACGAATGCTAAGGGCTTGTATAAGACCTCTGAGAGGTCGAATATGAAGTTTCCGACAAGGGGGTGCTCTCGGGTGGTTACAAACTTGGTATTAGAGCATAAGGTTATGAAAATTTTATGTCTTGTGTTATATTATGAAAAAGTTTTAAATTTTCTGCTATTTTTCTTTGATAAATGCTATGACGAATGCTAAGGGCTTGTATAAGACCTCTGAGAGGTCGAATACGCCGGTAACGACTATGGGGTGCTCTCGGGTCGTTACAAACTTAGTATCAGAGCATAAGGCTATGAAAATGGTCTTATAATTCAACGTCTCATGAGCCACGTCTTGTAGAGTCTTGTTCATCGGTGTAAGTTGTGACACATCTATGAGCGAGAGGCTATAGGACGATAGAAGTTTCACTTTCTTCATTACTCTTGTGTCGTGCCGTAGAGCTTAACTCCCTATGATCTCTCTCTCTTATTTTCCCTTGTCCGTTGGTCTTCTAGATGTGATTACTTGGAAGGGGTGATGTTGCAAGGATCGAGGGAAGAAAAGGTGAGTTTTAATGCTTATTATGATATGGTGACTATGTGAGAATATATATGAATGTAGATTTGGAAATCGTATTGTGATGCCAATCATGGCTATGTGTGACCTATGAGGTTATGAGCATTACATTGAAAATGTTGTATGGCGGTGTAGTTCTCGTATGATAAGAGTCGTATGGTAAGAATGAAATCCTTTTTAGGATGATGAGTTGCTTTATGGTGATGGGTAGTGATAGTAGAAAGTCATGGTGTAGATTTGAGGAGTTTTGAAGGAATGTGGTAACAAGTGTGAGTTGAAAGTTGCCCTTCCTTTATGAGTGATGCTTCATGGTTGTCATTGTGTGAATCGGAGTTCTTGTGTAGGCTTTGCCTAAGAGTGGAAAAAGGGGCTTTGTTCCATGAGTTTGGATAGTGTTTTGCCCTAAGGTTAACTTGGAGAGTTGCATGAACCCCTTAGTTCATGGGAAGGACAAGAAAATAGATGTTGACCAACTCTAAAGAGGATAGTTCTATTGTAAGGTTGATCTTAAGTATGGTCATTCAAAGAGGTTGTTTAGATAATACCTAGGCATGGTTGAGCGGAAAGTTACACCAAAGGTGATAATAAGGGTATGATGTGATAAAGAGTTGGTTAAGCTCACCCCAAGTGGGGGATACTGTGCCTAGATTGTAAGGTTTTGAGTGCCCTTAATATTTCTACATTGAACTTCCTTGAGTTCTCCATGTTGAGAACCACTTTGGGTGATAGATATGAAGCAGAGTGGTATAGATACTCATTTTGTTTGGATTCTTGAAATCCTCACCTAAGGGAGTATAGTGAAGACTTAGTGGAGAATGATTCCTACCTTAGAGATGAAGGAGGTAATAATTAAAGGAGTGTGCATAACTTGATCCCAAGAAGGGGACATTGTGCTTAATTGGTAAGCAATAGTTCTCTTGGTTACTTTAATGTGCTCTTAGATGGGTTTACCCTAAGTGGGGGATGATGAGTGAGTAGTAAGGTTATTGATATCCTTATCTTTTCCTTCTATTCTTATTCAAGCTTGAGACCAAAGAGTTCCTAGTACCTTGTTCATGTTTTGGAGTCTTGCATATGATTATGAGTTGCATGATCTCCGTATGCTATGCATGCTTTAGAAGACACTATGTTATACATGTTTTGAAGGATTCTTACTACATAAAAATGGAATTTTAGTAATAAAAATTCATGTTTCTCATGTCAATATGCATCTTTATATGGTGAATGCACTCTTGACTTCATGTGGAAGAGAATATGAGCATGCTTAGGTTAGGAGTTGAGAATTTCTCTTTAAATGAATTGACCTTTGTGTAATGCTTTCTTATGAGTTTATGATGCCATGTGTATATGTTGTGACTAGGAGAAGGTAGTCCCTCCTTGAACATAACTAAACATGGTAATGCCAAGTTTGTTCTTGATAGTATGATGATTAAATGATAAGACTAGTAGATGATCTATAATCCTCATGTTAGGGTGCAACTAGTATGAATTGCTTAATTGCCTCATGAGTGGAAATATGGATCATCTATGTGTGCACTTGAAAGCCATTGCATAATGGACCCTATGATAATATAAAAGGGGTAAATATCATGTCATGCTTAGGAGAAGGTAGTTCCTCTTATGAACATGAGAAAGGCCTATGTGGTTGATGCATTATGAGTCGGTGAATAAAGTTTCAACTTGCTGGTAGTGCATGAGTTGATTTGAAGTGCATGCTTAAATGATTTCTTATGATAAAGTTGCATAACGTGCTTTAATGAGATAGTTGCATGTTGTGTTTCTTTGGTGTTTGAAATAAGAACGATGATTATGACATGATTTCCTTGTATGTGAATATTTTTGTGAAAATTCATGCTTAAGTTGTATTTTGAGTTTTCACGAACTTTATTTCTCATGGTTGAAATTGCACCCATAGATGTTGTGTGATGTTGACTTCACGAGAGTTGTAATGAGCATGCTTGATGTTGTCTTATTAAAGAAATGTCTTGTTGATTGCTTAATATGTAAGTTGATGCTAATTGAATATGGAGAAGGTAGTTCGTCCTATACTTATGAGAGGTAAAGAGTTTTAAGCATAGTGATTATTTGGAGAAGGAAGTTCCTCCAATGAAATGGGAAATAATAAAGTTGACGCATAAGGAGTTGGTAGATGTGTTGCTACTTTCTTGAATTGCACAAAGTTGTTTTGAGCCTTCTATGTGGAGTTGATGTTCCTCCTTGATGTGTGCTCTTATGTTGAGGCTGTATGTTGTGTATTGTGAGCTGCTAGTTGGGTCATTGAGTCCGAAGAACTGTTTTAAGTGTCATTCGAGGACGAATGTTCCTAAGTGGGGGATATTGTAATGACCCTCAAAATGTAGGATAAATTAGAGCCTCACATGAGTTTTATGCATTAATTACTTGTCAAAATAATGAATAATAGCCTTTTAAGTCAGTTTTAAAGAGTTTGGAAATCAAACGTCAAGGGATGACCAAGACGTTTGGAAACTAGACTTTTAGTGTTGGTGTGTTTTAGTATGTTGTTCATATTTTTATGTGTTGTTTGAAGTCAAAAATCACTGAAGGTGACCCTAGTGTCTTAATAAATGTTTTTAGGGTCAAAATGTTTGGATACGACTCCCCGGGGGCCACCCTAAGGGTCCCTGAGGAGGACCCCAACCTTGGCCAAGCAAGTTGCCAAAGCAGCTTGAAGTTGTGCTAGGAGGGAGCATGTCCGCGTCGCGGACTAGCTCCACCAAGGGCCAAAAGTTTGGTCCACGTCGCGGACATGTCACGGACTCTACTGTCTCAAATTTAATTTCTAGAAAACTTGTGGAAACATCTCCGCGTCACGAACTTGTTTCCCCGACAAAATATGTGAAAATAAAACTCAAGTTTAACTTGTTTCAAAGGTCCAACTAAGTGAGGGGTAGTTTGGGTAATTTGGGGAATTTATTATAAACGGTTATTCTACCTATTTTAGGGTATTTTAAGTTGGTTAAAACCCCTAAACCTAAAATTAGACCCCATTCTTCAAATTGACCCTTCTCACTCAAAATAGAATCTCTCAAAAAACTCCATTGAAGACCTTGATGAAGCTCAAGCTAGAACATGGGTTTTCGACTGATTTCTTCTTCAATTTCATGGGTCTTCAATAATTAAGGTATGGTGACTCTTGATTCTTCAATAACCTTTCATTCAAGGAGTTTTATCAAAGATTTTCAAAAGTTATTCAAAGACCAAAATTCCCAATTTCAATCTAAACATGGGTTCCTTGTCAAACGATTTTCTAAATCATTCTATTGATGAATTAATGTGGAATTAAGGTTTTTAAGGTAATTTTCAAAGGAATTCTTAAAGAACCCATGATCCCCAAATTCTCAAAATTGGCCTATGATGTGGGTCTTTGTGAATATGATCTCAATTGGTGAAATTATGTTTAGATTAGATTGTATTGATGTTTCTTATGATTATCTATACTTATTCATGTTGAATTGTTGGTATATTAATGAGTTGAGGATTATGGCCTTATGGGCAAAGTTATGGGTTGATCCCTTTGTTTATGGAATTGTACTTAGACTATGTTTATGATATTGAATTACATTTATGATTCCTATTGCAACCTATGTCAATTGATTATTAATTGTTGAGGATTGATTCATGGTGATCATGGCTTGTGGAATTGGTAAGTTGACCTAACTTCTTGTCTATAGTATGAGAATTGATGTTGTGAGGTTGATCCATTATGGTGGAGGTGTTACTTCTTGTCTATCTATGCATGTTGAGATGATGGCCTTGAAGGCAATAAATGTGAAGCGAATTGATGATTATGATGCCTATGTTTATAAAGTTGTGCTATGAAGGTTATGTATGAAATCCTTAATGCTAGGATGATGTTTAAAGTGTGTTGATGATGAGGAGTATAATGTGAATGATAATGTTAGGGATAAGGTATGGTCTAAATGATTGATTATATTAGGTTCTATTGTGGAATGACCCCTACCTATATGACCCCTATATGAATGTCTGATCATATACATGTTAGGAGTACCTATTCAATGTTGAATGTGTCCTTGTCTCCTATGATGAAGTGTGGGTGTGTGGTCTAGAATCCCTAAGGGGCTTTATATGTGAATTTCTCATGATTTGGGGACATTGTGAATGTTTGGTGATCCCTTGAATGGAAGTGCACTCAATGTCAATGTTGTTACTATTATGTCACTCTGAGGACCAATATGAACACACACACTCTACATGTATAGGTATGAATATGATGTGTTATGGTGTCTATTGAAAAGTTAACTCTTATTTGCACCCTTACATCTTATTATGCATGCAAAGTGTATGATTAGCAAGGTATGAATTTGTGCTGTATAAAGGTGTTTATGTGAAAGACTTTCTCACATATGCACACACACATGAATGAATGACTAAGATTTATGATAATCTAGTGAAAGTGAAAGGTCATTCTCACATATGCACACACACATGAATCAATTGTACTCTAAGCTAAACTATGTTATGAATATGGTATGATTATGTGAAAGGTCATTCTCACATAATGTAGGTTTTATGATGGAAGGTCATTCTCATCTTAGAAACCTTTGAGTTATATGATGTGAGGGATTAAGTCCCTAAAGCCTACTTTATGAACTAATGTTAAATAAAGGCTTAAAGAGGTTTAAAAAGGGAGTTGGAGCTTAACACCGAGTGAACATGAAAAATGAGAGTGGGGGCTTCACGTTTAGCAAGTCCGGCTTCCTACAAGAGAACCTTCACGTTAAGCATGTCCTGATTCCCAACATAGATGTTGTCTCATGATATGGAAACCTCCACGCTTAGTAAGTCAAGGTTTTCTAGTAGCAATCTCCTTGTTCCATAACTATGTGCCCCCGTAAGTATTAGCTTAGTGGATCCACTAGATAGCTACTATGTATGTAGGTCCTACTTTGGCAAATAATACCCTCACTTTTCGGTGTGGGAGTAGAACACCGGATTCCATGTAGCTCACATGGTCTATGTCGGTTATGGCAATGTCTCCCGAAAGTTAAGAAATGAACTAAGTTAAGAATACGAACTCTAGTCATGATTTCTTAAAGAGTTACTTAGTGTAGGTAGGACTATGCACCCTACTTATGCATTTCACAAGTGGACTCTAAAGGGGGTTATGATTAGGCTCTTTATGTAATGAAGACTATGAAAGCATGTTAAGGTTGACTTCACTTATGTCAAGACATGAAGTATGTTTATGCATGTGAATTACCCTTATGACTTCTTAATGGGTTTCCTTAGTATATATGGGGGTATGTGACTTTATGTGTACATTGCATAAGTGAACATGTCAAGGGGTTGTGAGGGTGGTTTACCTATGATATGAACTAAATAGGTTATGACTAATGATGTAGTAAAGGAATGAGTCCTTATATGATGTTATGAAGTATGTTAGTCTTATGTCTAATGTTAAATGAAGATGTTATGACTTGTTGAATATGATGTGCCTAGTCTATGGTGGCTTCCTAGGAACATTTGGTGGGAGTAGTATTATGGGATGCTACTTGCACATTGCACTAGTGCGACTTGGGGTTGTCTCAGGTGATTGTTCCTATGTGAAGACTATGTCTTATGGTGTGCTTATGACTCTATGAATTTATGTGGTTGGATTGAAGAAGGCTATATGTAAGTTCACCTTTGGTAACCTTTAGGGGATACATTGCACCAAGTATTCCCTAAGGGTTGCTTGAGGAAAGGAGTTAAGATAAAGAGGAAGGTAACGTATTACATGCATTGAATATGCCTAAAATGTTATAAGTTGTTCTATGTGCTATTATGAATGGTTTCCATGTGTATGATGATGTATGTGGTTTATATGGTGCCTATGTACTAAATGTTCTTGAAGTTTCTCTAAAAAGGCATGATGAATGGTTTCCAACTAAATGTCCATTTATAAGCATGTTTTGCATGGTTATCATACTTAGTGCATTCTTGTACTAACACCATTCTTCTTCATCTTTTTACACCAAGTGTAGCTGATGGTGACTAAAGGGCCTTTCCTAGAAGTGATGAGCTTGGCTTACTATTCCCAAGTTCGGATGTGTCCTTAAAGATTCAAGGACCTTTATGTTAAAGAGTTTCCTTAAGTTCTATGTACTAGATAGTAGTTTCTTTTGTATTGTAAGGGCTTTGTTCCTCTTGTGTTGTAGTCATGTTTTAAGATGGTTACCTTTAGACGTAGTACTCCGATTTTGTATTAAAGGTTTAAATGAGGTGACTTTTAAGTCTTGTGTAATATTATGAAAAAGTTTTAAATTTTCCACTATTTTTCTATGATAAATGCTATGACGAATGCTAAGGGCTTGTATAAGACCTCCGAGAGGTCGAATACGCCGGTAACGACTACGGGGTGATCTAGGGTCGTTACAATTACCCAAAACTGATCTGAATATATAAAACATACTACAAGTTTAGTGGTACTGAACAATTACTCTATAGCTAACGTTGAATCTAACACTATGTAACACCTCGGAAATTAGTAGGGTTAACTAGAGCCTAAACGTGAGGGTTAACATCAAGAGTTAAGGGAAAGTGCCAAGGGGTTTGTGTGAAGGCCATGGCTAGGAGGCCTAGGCTACCTAAAACAAGCCTAGCCACTATCTACCATGACCACGAGGGTCTTCACGACCCGTGGTGGCCACCACGAGTCGTGGTGCCACTCGTGGTTGGTGAGGCAGTGCACTCCCAAAAGTGCAAAGCCAAGGCTTCCCTTCACGAGTCACTTCACGGCACGTGGTCATGACCATGGACCATGGAAAGGCTCATGGTATTAAGTTAGCCTTATGGGAGGAATGACAAGTTAGAGGAGCTACTGGTCAAGGGACCACATGCACCACCATGGGACGTGGTACCTGATGCTTATCGTGACCAACGACACTAACCTACGTGATGAGTGTCTACGATCGTCGATAATATAGTAACCCAACTAAAGGTTGGGGTTGTGTTCCAAGGGAGTGGTTTTGAGAACTAATACAAAAATAAAATTTAGTTCTAATTAGTCGTAGCTAAATACATTAACGAACAAAAACATTGTAAATTAAAAGGGGGTGACACAAAACTGTCAAATATCAATTGGGAGTTTTGTCACAAGTAGTATAAACAACAAAAATTAACAAGAAAATCAAGAGCTGGAGAAAGTTCTTGGGGTGTGACCGCAATACAGGTTGAGATAAATCGTTGGGTACATACTTTCGATAGGAAATTTACAAGATAACAGTGATTAGGCTAAACTTTAGATGGAAATAATTTCCCTCTCGGGCAACTTACCCTGTTTCAAATGGGTTCCTCTCGGACACCCACTTGCCATATGAAGACCAGCCTACGCCTTACCCTACTCACTCTCTCTAGCTGAGTGTTGGGATATGGGACTAGGGTTCACCCTCTCAGGCTGAACCTCATGTCGACCCACTCCTTAGGCCATTATTCTAGTGGTCTTGGTTTCACGATCTCCCTCTCGGGCAAGCCGAAAACAAATGGGTGGTTTTGTATTTGCAACTACAAACCCATTAAATTAAACCACAATCACTAGGTGAAATCACCATCAAAATAAATCTAACCTATCAGCAAGCAAGACCCAACAACAATATTAACACATATTTGCTAAATCACACCCCAAGAATGGGGTTTTTAGCCACACATCAAGAAATAACAAAATACACCTAAAATGATACTAAAATCGAATGAGTATAAGAAATTAAACCTTGATTTAAGCAACAGAAGATGAATGGCGAAGACTCACTTTCAACTTGGGGAAGGTGAAATCCTTTTCTCTTCAAGTCTCCCACAAAACCCTCTCCAAACTTGAGAGAAAATATCCCAAAATGTACTATTCTATTATGGAAATTAAAATAAATGTTTGATTCTCTAAAAATTAATAACAAGTTTAGTATTTATTGACTACAGAAAATAGTGATGCCGGATCTTTCGGAGAGGTTAGTCGATGTTGCCGAATGACTCGGCGACTCGCCCTTTTTCTGTTTCATCGCCGTTTCGTGCTTGCCTTCAGCATCTTCACGTTATGGACCATTGGGCGATATAGTACTGCTTTGCGGAAATATTCGGCGAAGCGCCGACTGCTCCTTCATCGCCTTTTGATCCTTCTTCTTCAGGGCTTCGCGTACTAGAACAAAAGGCGAAGTGCGTCCCTTCGGCGAGTCGCCAAGTGTGCTTGGCGATGCTCAGGCTTCAACTTCTTCGTTCTTTTTAGCCTTTTTGTTCCTCTTTGCGCCTAAGTGCCCATTCTTCCACCAAAACTTCAAATACCTGAAACTTAAGAGTTTTCATCAGATATGAGACAAATAAGCATTTGAGGACACTATTTCTATCAAAACAAATCCCTAAATGAGTCCAATTTGTGGACTCATCAACACCCCCAACCTAAACTTTTGTTAAGAGTTTTCATCAGATATTGAGACAACATAAGCATTCGAGGACACTATTTCTATTAAAATAAATCCCTAAAAGAGTCCAATTTGTGGACTCATCAACACCCCCAATTTAAACTTTTGCTTGTCCTCAAGCAAACTTAAGTTCAGCCGTTTAAAAAGGGTGTCTCAAATAGTGCTACACAGGACTCAATCATGAATGCACACAGCAAAACTCAATTTACTTATGCAAGGATCATTTGTGTACTCAAAGATTTAAATTGTGACACACCATTACCAAAGATTCTCATGCTCGCAATACTTGCTACTTGTGCAAGTTCAAGCTCAACAAAAAGTATCTAAATGCCCTCAAATGAAGAATGATTCCATATTCACACCCAGAGGTTCATTAATTCAAGATCAGGAATCAGATGCAATGCTAACACTCAAAAAGAGGAACACAATGCATGTTTTCACCCATAGGTTTGCCCTTATTTTCCATTCGACTTTTGAATTGGCTTACTCAGGATCAAAAAAGTCTTTTCAAGGCTTGTAATGGGTTGAGTGCAAAGGTATGGTCATTTAGGTTCAGTGACTTTTTCATCCTCGTGAGGTGTGGCGTTCTCAAGGCATTCCCTTCTTTCCCTTTTTCAATTATTTTTCTAGTTCTTCTAAGTCATCTTTTTATTCACCTCCATGGATTGATTGGAAACCCGATTTCTTTTGTATTTATTCCACAGTTTTTTTTTAGATTGAAGGGTTTCCGTTGTTCTGCAACTCCATGGGTTAAGGGGGACTTTTCTTGTAGTTTTTGACTTCTCCTTTTCCTTTTCACCACACCCCCAACTTAGGCCTTTGTTAGCTATTCACTAAACCACAAATTAAGAGGAATATAGGTACCAGGTCTAGGGTTCATCAAGGTTCTTCCAAAGAAAGGTAAGGCTCAAAGGGTGTTGAAAAGAGTTTCACATGCTCACGGGTAGGCCACAAAAGACGTATATGTGAAATTTGGCTCACACTCTTTAAAGTTGCCTAAGACCATATTAAGAGGACACCTTTCTAAATCAATCAGACTAACAGGGCAAATTCTAGGTTTATTCATGCATAGTTCAAAGCAATCTAATCGCACAAGGCATCGACGCTTAAGTCAAACAAAACTACACACTTTCGCTAGTGTGCAAGGATCGTTACAAGAGAATCAATTCGATAAATGGCTAACAACAACGAGATGCAAAGAGTTCACATATTTTCTATTGTAACGACCCGAGAGCACCCCCTAGTCGTTACCGGCGTATTTGACCTCTCAGAGGTCTTATACAAGCCCTTAGAATTCGTCATAGCATTTATCATAGAAAAATAGCAGAAAATTTAAAACATTTTCATAATATAACACAAGACTTAAAAAGTCACCTCATTTAAACCTTTAATACAAAATCGGAGTACTACGTCTCAAGGTAGCCATCTTAAAACACGACTACAACACAAGAGGGACACAACCCTTACAATACAAAAGAAACTACTATCTAGTACATTGAACTTAAGGAAACTCTTTAACATAAAGTTCCTTGAATCTTTAAGGACACACCCAAACTTGGGAATAGTAAGCCAAGCTCATCACTTCTACGAAAGGCCCTTTAGCCACCATCACCTACACTTATTGTAAAAAGATGAAGAACAATGGTGTTATTACAAGAATGCATTAACTATGATAACCATGCAAAAACATGCGTTTAAAAGGGACATTTAGTTGGAAACCATGCATAATGCCTTTTTAGAGAAACTTCAAGAACATTTAGTACAATAGGAACAATATAAACCACATACATCATCATACACATGGAAACCATTCATAATAGCACATAGAGCCACTTATAACATTTTAGGCACATTCAATGTATACAATACATTACCTTCCTCTTTGTCTTAACTTCTTTCCTCAAGCAACCCTAAAGGAATACTTGGTGCAATGTATCACCTTAAGGTTACCAACAGTGAACTTACATATAGCCTTCATCAATCCAACCACATATATTCATAGAGTCATAAGTACACCATAAGACATAGACTTCACATAGGAACCATCATCTAAGATAATCCCCAAGTCACACTAGTGCAATGTGCAAGTAGCATCCCATAATACTACTCACACCAAGTGTTCCTAGGAAGCCACCATAGACTAGGCACATCATATTCAACAAGTCATTAACATCTTCATTTAACATTAGACATAAGACCAACATACTTCATAACATCATATAAGGACTCATTCATTTACTACATCATTAGTCATAACCCATTTAGTTCATATCATAGGTAAACCACCCTCACAACCCCTTCACAAGCTCACTTGTGCAATGTACACATGGAGTCCCATACCACCACATCTACTAAGCAAACCCATTAAGAAGTCATAAGTGTAATTCACATGCATAATCATACTTCAGGTCTTGACATAAGTAAAGTTAACCTTAACATGCTTTCATATTAACATACATAGACCATAGTCTTCATTACATAAAGAGCCTAATCATAACCTCCCTTAGAGTCCACTTGTGCAATGCATAAGTAGGGTCCATAGTCCTACCTACACTAAGTAACTCTTCAAGAAATCATGATTAGAGTTCATATTCTTATCTTAGTTTCATTTCTTAACTTTCGGGAGACATTGCCATAACCAACATAGACTATGTGAGCTACATGAAATCCGGTGTTCTACTCTCACACCGTAAAGAGAGGATACTACTTGCCAAGGTAGGACCTACATACATAATAGCTATCTAGTGGATCTACTAAGCTAAGACCTACGGGGGCACGTAGTTATGGAACAAGGAGATTGCTACTAGAAACCTTGACTTGCTAGGCGTGGAGGTTTCCATCTCATGAGATAACATCTATGTTGGGAACCCAGACTTGGTAAATGTGAAGGTTCTCTTGTGGGAAGACGGACTTGCTAAACTTGAAGCCCCCACTCTCATTTTTCATGTTCACTCGGTGCTAAGTTTCAACACCCTTTTTAAACATCTTTAAGCCTTTATTTAACATTAGTTCATAAAATAGGCTTTAGGGACTTAATCCCTAATATCATATAGCTAAAAGGTTTCTAAGATGAGAATGACCTTTCATCATTGAATCTACATTATGTGAGAATAACCTTTCACATAGTCATACCATATGCATAACATAGTCTAGTTTAGAGTACAATTGAGGAAACCTTTCAACAGACTCACTTTCACAAGATTATCATAAACCTTATTCATTCATTCATGTGTGTGTACATATGTGAGAAAGCCTTTCACATAAACACCTTTATGCAATACATATGCATACCTTGCTAATCTTACACTTTGCATGCATAATAAGATGTAAGGGTGCATATAAGAGTTATCTTTTCAATAGAAAACATAACACATCATATTCATAGCTATACATGTAGTGTGTGTGCATAGTGACATAATAGCAACAACATTGATATTGAGTGCACTTCCCTTCAAGGGATCACAACACATTCACAATGTCCCCAAATCATGAGCAATTCACATATAAAGCCCTTAGGGATTCTAGACCACACACCCACACTTCATCATAGGAGACAAGGACACATTCAACATTGAATAGGTACTCCTAACATGTATATGATCAAACATTCATATAGGGGTAATATAGGTAGGGGTCATTCCACAATAGTACTTAACATAATCAATCATGTAGACCACACCTTAACCCTAACATTATCATTCACATTATACTCCTCATCATCAACACACTTTAAAATCATGCTAGCAATGAGGATTTCATACATAACCTTTATAGCGCAACTTCATAAATATATGCATCATAATCATCAATTCACTTCACATCTATTGCCTTCAAGGCCATGATCTCAACATGCATAGATAGACAAGAAGTAAACA
>NW_006239307.1:434868-438365 GCF_000226075.1 Solanum tuberosum | reverse complement strand
ACAAAGACCCACATCATAGGCCCATTTTTGAGAATTTGGGGATCATGGGTTCTTTAAGAATTCCTTTGAAATTTATCTTAAAAACCTTAATTCCACATTAATTCATCAATATAATGATTTAGAAAATCGTTTGACAAGGAAGCCATGTTTAGATTGAAAATTGGGAATTTTGGTCTTTGAATCACTTTTGAAAATCTTTGATAGAACTCCTTGAATGAGAGGTTATTCAAGAATCAAGAGTCACCATACCTTAATTATTGAAGACCCATGAAATTGAAGAAGAAATCAGTTGAAAACCCAGCTTCTAACTTGATCTTCATCAAGGTCTTCAATGGAGCTTTTGAGAGAATCTATTTTGAGAGGGAAGGGTCAATTTGAAGAATGGGGTCTAACTTTAGGTTTAGGGGTTTTAAACCAACCTATTAGACTTCTATTCTCTTTTAGACTTTACTCTCAAATCCTTTACATCCATCGTTAATCACATTAGCTTCACCCTACAGTCCTACCTATCATGATCACAAACCCTAATCTCAAGGTTACTTTCTAAATCTCTTCTTCATACCTAGATTTCAAGGTAATTTGATCACATCTTTCATTACTAGGTGATTCTAGGCTTAATTGACCATAAAGGTTGAATTCTAACTTTACAAGTCAAGATCAATCATATACAATAGATTCTAGTTCAATTCATGATTATATGATCCTTACTTTGATCAATTACTATACAGAACATTGAATTAGGAAGATCACATATGAACCTTCAACTTTGCCTGGAATGGCATAAACCACAAAGATCACATTCACCAATTTAGATTAGGGTTTACCATAGAAATCACATGATATCATCATAATATCATAAAAAAAAAACTAAAATCAATCATAATTGGGTGATATCCATTAGATTGGAATCACACTCAAACCCTACCCACAATGCAAGCACAACCCTAGCTAGAATTAGGTTTTTGATTTCACAAGTGGGGAAACTATGGGGGCTCCATGGGTGGAATAACCCATGGATGATTAAGCTTCACATAGGTTCAATAAAAGCCCTAAACAAATCTTGAATCAATGGTGAATTCGACGTAGTTGCTGCCCGTCTTCTTCTTCTTCTTCTTTCCTTCTAGAGAGAGAATATTTGGAGAGTGATTTGGGGTCTTTAGATAAATGAGTTAAAATGATTAGTTTAGGGGTGTATTATACTTATATAGGTGGCTAATGAACTAACTAACCAACCTCTCTTAAACCCTAATTAATTAACTAATCAATTCCCAAACACCCAACTTAAAACTAAAAGGTCAAAAACTGGCAGCATCGACACCCACTCATCCACGAACCATGGATGGGTCTACTGGCCGTCCTTTGGTCTCGTGGATTGGACCTGAGGCTTTTCTTGGCGGTCCTCAACAGGCCTTAACCTAAACCCATTGTCACGCCCCGAGCTACCCCCGAGACGCGGACACTGGACCTAGGACCACAAGTGATCCCAAGCTAACCCTGCAGGCATGATCATGAGCATACTAAATAAAATCTGAATAATAGAAACTGTGCGGAAGCTAAATCATAAATAAATCAGAAAGATGGGGAATACCCATAAACTATAACTGAGATATATGAAAATTGATGAGTTTAATACAAAGAAGATATTAACTCAACACTAAGTTGAATCTAACTATGTCTGAAATAAGCCTCTAAACTGACTAGAAATGTTGGGACATACCCCAACTAGGTCTAGCGAAATTGAAACTAAAGACTAAAAGCGATAAAGATAAACATGTCACTAGTCCTCGAAGAATGAGGACTCACCACTAATGCTGTTGAGCTGAAGATCGAAAATCAATCTAAGCGTGATCTGGATGCTGAGAATCTGAACCTATATCACGAGAAGATGTAGCGCACGTATGCGTCAGTACTTGAAAGGTACTGAGCATGCAGGATAGAGTAAAGCTGAAATAACATATAACTGAACAAAGCAATGAAGCAATGAAATAATCTGAACATGATATAGATATTGAAAATACTGAATACTAGGCTAACTGATGCAATGACCAAATTTATAACATGCTGAAACTGAATACTGACTGTACTGAAATATGGTCAATGCAATAGAGTCTGACTGAACAATAGGAGATACTAATAACCGACATTAAACCACATGAGCTAAATGTGGAGTCCGATGTATACGCCCCATCGAGTGGATCCAATATACTCTGCCAAAGGTATAGAGGCATGCCGGCGTGATCACTAAACTGATGTTGCCCCACAGAGGGGGACTTTACACCTACGTGGCTCATAGTTCTGGGACTATATGGGTACGCTGAACCCTAGTCCAACTCGGTATTACGCTACTCCCAATGATTTAAGTAGTTAACTGGTTATGATTGAATTTCTGTAAATACTGGATAGCTCGAACTGAACATGCAAACTGAGAATGCAACAATTAATCTGATAATGATGCATTCATAAACTGAGGCATGTATAACTGAATACTGAAATATCTGACCTAGCATGTGTAATTCAAGAACTAAAGAAATACATAGCTAGGGTTCTGAAATTCATGCAAGAATCTACGCAATAACATGATAATTTGATTTGGAACATTTGAATAACTAATTCATGATGATCTGCTATAATTCTAGAAACCCTAGGTCTATTCATAATAAGGGGATCAAGAAACTGACTGAATTCTAGGGACCGAATGGGCGAAAGGAACCCACTAGTGAAATCCCACATACCTGGTGACTAATTCCACGGAGAAATCTTTCGATTTTGGGGCTGTAACTGATGGAACCTTACTGCGTTCTTAAACTAGGGTTCTTGACCTTTTTCTCCTTTCTTGATTCTAATTTCTAGGTTTTGATTAATCATTTTGACTAAGGTAAGTTCTAGTTATGTTTCTAGGCTTAAACTGACTAAAACGTCATGATTTAGGGTCTAAACGATGTATCTTAGAGGTTAAACGAAATAGGAAAAGACCAAAAGACCCCTGACTTAACTGCTGTCGGAGTGACTGATGGACGGGACTGACGGACTGTCATTCAATCGACGGTCCGTCGATTGGAGTCGTCGGTCGAGTCTGCCCGGCAAGGCTTCACTAAAACGAGCATAACTTTTTACTCGGAGGTTGGATTTTAGCAAACTTGGTGGCGTTGGAAAGAGGATTCAATTATATATCATATAATAGGTCACGTGACACATAATTCCTTTTGTGCTAAAATTTATGACCATCTGAAGTTGACCGATTAATAATTTTCAGCTAACTGGCTGTTGACCCTAACTTACGGTCAGACCTACGGACCGTCGATCGACTGACGGTCCGTGCTGGTTAACCGTCATTCAAGACTGAAACTGGGATTTTGGGCCATCGATGCACGGACACGAACCACAGTCCATGACCTGACCTACGGGCCGTGGGTCAACCCTTGGCCGAATTTCTGGCTGAGTTCTGGGGGAGGTTGCTGACACGAACTACGGACCTGCAGGACGGACCGTGGGTCCTC
>NW_006239307.1:415035-434125 GCF_000226075.1 Solanum tuberosum | reverse complement strand
GATCACATAAGCTCTCAACATGTCCTCTAAGGTCTGAATGGTACGCTCTGCCTGACCATCCGTTTGTGGATGAAATGTTGTGCTAAGGTTAACATGAGTACCAAGACCGTTCTGAAATGACTTCCAGAAATGAGAGGTAAACTGAGGACCTCTATCTTAGATGATAGACAAAGGAACCCCATGCAAACTCACAATCTCATTAATGTAAAGCTTGGTGTAATCCTCTTCCTAATATGTAGTCTTGACCGCCAAAAAGTGAGAAGACTTAGTAACCCTATCAACAATCACCCAAATTGAGTCATGATATTTGCGAGTACGAGGTAAACCTGTGATGAAATCCATGTTGATCACTTCCCACTTCCAAGTAGGAATATCAATCTCTTGAGTCATACCTCCTGGTTTCTGATGTTCTACCTTGACTTGCTGGCAATTGGGGCACTTAGCCACAAAATCTGCTATATCTCTTGTCATACCATTCCACCAATAGACTTCCCGCAGATCGCGGTACATCTTAGTGGCGCCTGGATGAATAGAATATCTGGAATTGTGGGCTTCGGCGAGAATATGTTGTCTCAATTCATCCATATCAGGAACACACAATCTACCCTGATAGCGAAGTACACCATCTCCCTCTTGGGATAAAACCTCCACTCTCTGATTGTGGACTGCACCCTTCAATTCAAGCAAGATTGGATCACTGTCTTGCTTTTCCTTAACCTCTTCTACCAAATAATATTCTACCCCATTCTGAACCATTACACCACCATCTGATATGCTCATAAGAAGAACTCCTAGGCGAGCAAGTCTGTGAACATCCTTTGCTAGCTCTTTTCTTTCTTCCTTTAACATGTGCTACACTACCCATAGATAATCTGCTAAGAGCATTTGCTACTAAATTCGCCTTACCTGGATGGTAATGCACACGCATATCATAATCTTTGAGAAACTCAAGCCACCTTCTCTGGCGAAGGTTCAACTCTTTCTGGGTGAATACATATTGGAGGCTCTTATGGTCTGTGAACACATCTACATGAACACCATACAAGTAGTGTCTCCAAATCTTGAGTGTAAACACCACTACTGCAAGCTCGAGGTCATGAGTCGGATAATTCTTCTCATGTACCTTAAGCTGTCTAGAAGCATAAGCTATAACCTTACCTCGCTGCATCAACACACAACTTAGGCCGACCCTGGATGCATCACAATAGATCACATATCCATCTGAACCCTTTGGTAGAGTCAAGACAAGAGCTGTAGTCAATCTAGTTTTCAATTCTGCGAAGCTTTTCTCACAATCATTTGACCACTAGAACTTAACCTTTTTCTGAGTCAAACCTAGTCAATGGTGAGGCTACGGATGAAAATCCTTCCACAAACCGTCTGTAATAGCCCGCTAAACCCAAGAAACTTCTGATATCTGTAGCACAGGTCGGTCTGGGCCATTGTTTCACTTCTTCTATCTTATGGGAATCTAATCGAATTCCTTCACTAGATACAATATGCTTAAGAAAGGCAACTGATTGTAACCAAAACTCACACTTGTTAAATTTTGCAAATAACTGGCGATCTTTGAGAGTTTGCAGAACAATTCTCAAATGACTCGCACGTTCTTCCTTATTCCTAGAGTAAATGAGGATATCATTAATAAAGACGATAATGAACAAGTCTAAGTACTGCTTGAACACTTTGTTCATTAAATCCATGAAAGCTACAGGAGCATTAGTTAGTCCAAATGACACAACTATAAATTCGTAATGACCATACCGAGTTCTGAAGGCTGTCTTCGGAATGTCACTGTCTCTGACTCTAAGCTGATGATAACCTGATCTGAGGTCTATCTTTGTGAAATGACTAGCACCCTGAAGTTGGTCAAACAAGTCATCAATCCTGGGGATGGGATACTTATTCTTGATTGTGACTTTGTTCAACTGCCTATAGTCAATGCACATTCTGAGAGAACCATCTTTCTTCTTTACGAACAACACTAGTGCACCCCATGGTGAAATACTATGTCTAATGAAACCCTTATCTAGAAGGTCTTTCAACTGCTCTTTCAATTTCTTAAACTCAACTAGAGCCATTCTGTAAGGAGGAATAGGGATAGGCTGGGTATCTGGAAGGAGATCTATTCCAAAGTCAATTCCCTTTCGGGAGGAACTCCGGGAAGATCTTCTGAAAACACTTCTGGAAACTCATTGACTACAGGGACTGACTCAAGAGTTGGGGATTCAAAACTAGAATCCTTAACCCGAATTAGATGATAGAGATAATCCTTAGAGATCATCTCTCTGCCCTTAAGGTAAGAAATGAATCGACCCATAGGCGCTAAGCTACTACCCCTCCATTCTAATATTGGTTCGTCTGGAAACTGAAAATGAACAATCCTAGTTCTACAATAGACTGAGGCATAACATGAATGTAACCAATCCATGCCTAGAATGACATCGAATTCTACCATTTCTAAATATACAAGATCTGCTGAGGTGACTATATGAGAGACTGTGACAAGGAAATTTATGTATACCCGTCTAGCTATAACTGGGTCACCGACTGGAATAGAGACTGAGAAATGTTCTGAAAGAGTTTCTGGGTTAACACTGAATTGAACTGCTATATAAGGAGTTACAAAAGACAGAGTAGCCCCTGGATCTAATAAAGCATAAACATCATGATCAAAGACTCATAACGTACCAGTGACTACATCAGGAGAATCATCCTTATCTTGTCGAGCCTGAAGAGCATAGAGCCTGTTTTGGCGCTGTCCGCCACCAGTACCAGAAGAGTTACCCTGCTGAGTCGGGTGACCTGCTGGTGCTGCTGAAGTTGTAGACTGAGCTCTACCATTATTTCCTCCTTGACCCTGCCTAGAAGGACAATCCTTCAATTCTATGACCAGACTGACCACACCCAAAAACATCCTTCTTTACCTGCAAGGCACTCGCCCGGATGGTTCTTACTATATTTTGGGCAAGTTGGATTGGTTTTGGTGCTTGAAACACTACCTTGAGACTTATAGCCTGACACCCTACCTTTCTGATCATTAAGGAACCTGGGAATAGAACACTAGCTGATGAAGGTGCTGGAGTCGAAGACTTCTGCTGAAGCTGCGAGCGATTTCCACTACCCAATTTCTGTTGGGAATACTCGTAGTTACCTGTTCTTGCTTTCTTAGTCTCCTTAGCCTGTTCCCTAAGCTTATCACCCTCAACATGCTGAGAATGAGTCATGAGCCTAGAGATGTTGATGTCTCCCAACAACATAGTATTCCTGCACTCGGTTTTCACTAAGTCTAACACTCCATACAGAAACTTATTCATCTGAGCCCTGGAATCAGCAACCATGTGAGGAGCATATCTGGAGAGTTGGTTAAACTTGAGCCTATACTCTTGGACAGTCATGTTACCCTGCCTCAAGTTCATAAATTCCTGGGCCCTTGCTTCTCTCAACCTATGGGAAAAAATCTGTCCAGAAAGGTTTCGCTGAAACAATCCCAAGTAATAGGAGCGGCATCTGTACCCCTGTTCTCCTTCCACTGAGTATACCAGATATGAGCCATATCCTTAAGTTGGTAAGATGCTAACTCAATCCGATCATTTCCAGTGACCTGCATCACTTCAAAGATCTTCTTGATCTCATCCAAGAAATTCTGGGGATCTTCACCAGTCTGCGATCCTAAGAACTCAGGGGGATTCATCCTAACAAACTCACAGACCCTTGGTGCTGCTGATCCACCATTTTCATTCACATGAACTTGAACCCGCTGATTGTTCTGGTTAGCGATACTCTAAGCCGACATCTGAATGGCATTTCTGAATTCAGCATTTGAGAGTTCCTGATTTGTAACTGGAGGATCTGCGTTTGTGTTCCTGGCATTCGCATTTCGGCGGTAGCTCTACGAGGAGGCATGATCACTGAAACGTAGAATGTCGAGTTAGAATGGAATTTAGATCATACCTTACGCACGATAAGAGTAACAAGAAAATAAAGATTTCCTAAAACACTTTGTAGCCTCCCCCTCATTAGATGTGGTGCGCACTACACATCCATGAAAGGGAGTCTACCTAGTGCGGCTTTTCAGACATCCTAGGACACTTAAACCTAATGCTCTGATACCAAATTTGTCACGCCCCGAGCAACCCCTGAGACGCGGACACGGGACCTAGGACCATGATCCCAAGCTAACCTGCTGGCATGATTATGAGCATACTAAATATAATCTTAATAATAGAAACTGTGCGGAAGCTAAATCATAAATAAATCTGAAATATGGGGAATACCCATATACTATAATTGAGATATATGAAAACTGATGAGTTTAATACAAAGAAAATATTAACTCAACACTACGCTGAATCTAACTATGTCTGAAATAAGCCTCTAAACTGACTAGAAATATTGGGACATACCCCAACTAGGTCTAGCGAAACTGAAACTAAAGACTAAAAGCAATAAAGATAAAAATGTCACTAGTCCTCGAAGAATGAGGACTAACCACTAATGTTGTTGAACTGAAGATCAGAAATTGATCTAAGCGTGATCTGGATGCTGAGAACCTGAACTTACATCACGAGAAGATGTAGCGCATGTTTGCGTTAGTACTTGAAAGGTACTGAGCATGCAGGATAGAGTAAAACTGAAATAACATATAACTGAACAAAGCAAATAAGCAATGATATAATTTGAACATGATATAGATACTGAATGTTGAAATCTGAACATGATATAGATACTGAAAATACTGAATACTGAGCTAACTGATGCAATGACCAAATTTATAACATGCTGAGACTGAATACTGACTGTACTGAAATATGGTCAATGCAATAGAGTCTGACTGAACTGTGGGAGCTACTAATAACCGACATAAAACCACATGAGCTAAATGTGGAGTCCGATGTATACGCCCCATCGAGAGGACCCAATATACCCTGCCAGAGGTATATAGGCATGCTGTCGTAATCACTAAACTGATGTTGCCCAAAGAGGGGACTTACACCTACGTGGCTCGTAGTTCTGGGACTAAATGGGTATGCTGAACCCTAGTCCAACTCGGTATTATGCTACTCCCAATGAATTAAGTAGTTAACTGGTTATGACTGAATTTCTGTAAATGCTGGATAGCTCGAATTGAACATGCAAATTGATAATGCAACAATTAATCTGATAATGATGCATTCATAAACAGAGGCATGTATAGCTGAATACTGAAATATCTGACCTAGCATGTGTAATTCAAGAACTAAAGAAATACATAGCTAGGGTTCTGAAATTCATGCAAGAAACTAAGCAATAACATAATAATCTGATTTGGAAAATTTACATAACTAATTCATGATGATCTGCTGTAAGTCTAGAAACCCTAGGTTTATTCATAATAAGGCAATCAAGAAACTGACTGAATTCTAGGGACCTAATGGGCGAAAGGAACCCACTAGTGAAATCCCACATACCTGGTGACGAATTCCACGAAGAAATCTTTCGATTTCGGGGCTGGAACTGATGGAACCTTGCTGCGTTCTTGAACTAGGGTTCTTGACCTTTTTCTCCTTTCTTGATTCTAAATTTCTATGTTTTGATTAATGATTTTGACTAAGGTAAGTTCTAATTATGTTTCTAAGTTTAAACTGATTAAAACCTCATGATTTAGGGTCAAAACGACGTATCTTAGGGGTTAAACGAAATAGGAAAAGACCAAAAGACCCCTGAATTAACTGCTGTCGGAGTGACCTACGGATTGGACCTACGGGCCGTAGGTCAATCTACAGTGCCGTCATTCAATCGATGGTCCGTCAATTTGAGTCGTCGGTCGAGTCTACCCGATAGGGCTTCACTAAAACGCGCATAACTATTTACTCGAAGGTCGGACTTTAGCAAACTCGGTGGCGTTGGAAAGAGAATTCAATTATCTATCATATTATAGGTCATGGGACACATAATTCCTTTTGTGCTAAAAGTTATGACCATCTGAAGTTGACCCATTAATAATTTTCAGCTAACTGGCTGTTGACCCTAACTTACGGTCAGACCTACGGACCATCGATCGACTGACGGTCCATGTTAGTTAACCGTCAATCAAGACTGAAACTGGGCTTTTGGGCCATCGATCCACGGATACGAACCATGGTCTGTGACCTGACCTACGGGCCGTGTGTCAACACTTGGCCGAATTTCTGGCTGAGTTCTGGGGGAGGTTGCTGACACGAACCACGGACCTGCAGGACGGACCGTGGGTCCTCCTACGGTTTGTGGATGGTGCCCGTGAGTGCCACCTGCAACACTAGAAATCTGCAATCTGGTTTATTTCGGATACGGGGTGTTACACCCATGACCTACGGGGCGTGGTCTGGTCTACTGGCCGTGGATGTCCATCCGTGGTTCACTAAATTTTCAAGATTTAGGGGACTGTTTTTGGGTCCTCCTCAAGGACCCCTTGGGTGTTCCTTGGGGTGGGGGGTGGGGTCGTACCCTGACGTTTAACCCCTAAAACCCCTATTCTAAGTATGGGAAACATTTATTTTGATTTTAATCCTCATACGACACTCCAAAACACTTACCAAAGGCTCTAGAAATCACTAAATTCTAGGGTGTTACAAGATCCCCCACTTGGGAATATTCTTCCTCGTATGTCACTTTAAACACTTCTTAAAGTCAAAAATCTAACTTAGCAGCCCATTATGCATGCACTACCACTAATATACACACTACCAAGCAAGGAAACTTCAACTCAAAACCAAACTCATCCAATGCAACATAAGGGTGTAGGGCTACTTCTACCAACTAAAAAATGCATCAATTCTATATCTATTCCTTTTAAAGGAGAAACTACTATCTCCTAC
Organism: Solanum tuberosum; assembly: GCF_000226075.1. NCBI lineage: Eukaryota > Viridiplantae > Streptophyta > Magnoliopsida > Solanales > Solanaceae > Solanum > Solanum tuberosum. The sequence goes on along the minus strand of NW_006239307.1, from coordinate 427,289 downwards.
CTAAAACATTCTCATCACATACTCATTGAACCTAAATGCCCATTATTTCTCAAAAATCATTCATTCAATGAGGAAATCTTTCAACTCCAACTAGGGCATGCTCATACTCAAATCATGTAGTCTATATGCAAGTCTACAAATGCACTACAACATGAGAGAAAGAACAATGCATATAAGCCATTTCTAACAAGACCTAAGCATTTTCATGAACATGCATATAAGGAAATCATGGCGACACATGAAGCACACAATTAACCCACTAGATAGGCACACTATCCCCCACTTGGGATTAAGCCTACACAAACTTTTCTAAACATCATGCATACTAAAATAACAACTTCAAATCCAATCATAACAAGTCACAAAAGACAAGAAATCCGGAAATTTACTAAAGCATAAAGCACATACTATAAAGGACATGAGGAAATCACTCTTGATCTTCTCTAGATTGGAGAGCATAAAACCTATTTTTCTTTTGAGGCTCTACATCAACACTACTAGAGTCAACTTTCTTACCCTTTTTTCCTTGAGCCTTAAGAACCGGGCAATCTCTCATCTTGTGCCCTTCTTTATCACACCCATAGAAACCATCTATGCCGGCTAGGCATTTACCAAAATGAATCCTCCCACACTTGGTGCAACTAGGCTAAGGAAATGGAGAGTCTTGGCTGGAATACTTTGGTTTAGTCCTAGGCCTACCTTGTCTATCGTACTTAGCATTATTAATGTTCCCATCATTGGATCTAGCTCTTTTCCCCTCCCTATTCATTTTCTTAAGGTTTTTCTCCTCAATTTGGTGAGCATGCACCATGAGACGGGAAATATTCATACAAGTGATAAGCATTGCCGAACGACATTCATTGACCAATAATTCGGACACTCCCATCACAAAATTATTCATCTTTGCCCTTGGATCCCCCACTATGGTTGAAGCACATTTGGATAGTTGGGTGAACTTAAGGGAATACTCCTTCACACTCATACCCCTTTGCTTAAGATTTATAAATTCTTGCATTTTTAGCTCCCTCAACTCTAGGGGAAAGAACCTATTAAGGAATTCCCTTTTGAACTCCTCGCACTCTATTAGGGACCTCTCCTATAGGTCTACTATCTTTCGATTGCTCATGCCATATTTGTGCTACATCCCTCAATTGGTAAGCGGCTAGATCCGCTTTCTCTACCGAAGTCAAGCCCATGATGGCAAGCACTTTATACACCTCATCTACAAAACGTTGAGGGTCTTCCGCAACCTTGGAGCCATAGATCTCCGGAGGGTTCATCTTCAAAATCTCTCTCACCCTAAAAGAAGCCATCCCCCTTATTAGGTTTGCTGGAGCCACCACCTCTCTATTGCCTTGCACTGTCAAGGCTTGAGCCAATAGTTTCATAAAATCCCTAAACTCCTCAAGAGTGGAGGGTCATTTGGAACTTGAGGAGGATCTTACGGAGGGACTTGGTTTGGAACTTGAAGAGGAACCTCTTGCTCCCCATCACCTTCATCAACTCTCCTAGCATTAGCCCTAGTATTTGCCATAACCTAAAAAATTCACAGGGAAACATTAGAAGAAGGACCTAATAGAGCTAAACTTCTATGGCACGACTAAGAGAATGAAGAAGTGAGATTCCTAAGCATCCAATAGCCTCCTATTCATAAAAGTTGCATGCTTCACATTTATGAACAAGACTCTATTAGACATGGTTTGAGACAATCCTAGAACCATTCTAAACCATGGGCTCTAATACCAAGTTTGTCACAACCCAGGGGTACCCCTAGATGTAACATGGAGTACTCGACCCAGAAGGGGTCTAATACAAGTCGCTAGCATCACAACATAGGTAATAGAAATAGAAATATAGAAGAATTAAAAAGTTTTACAATCTAAGTCACATTTCACAAAAACAAGCGGAAGTCTTTCTATACTCTTTGTCTCAAACCATCTAACATAACTCTTTGAAATAAACTTCTTGGATCGCAGCCCATACAATATCTGAAACATAAATAAATGACATAAAGGAAATAAGGGTTTGTCCTCGAAGCTATGAGGACTCACAATTTCTTCAACTCTTCTTGATGCTTGGAAACCTAGCCTTCAAAGCAACTCAAACTCCAAAAACCCCCTACATTTGATTAGAATGTAGGCAATATTCGTAAGTACTAAACCCCCTTTTCTACTTTGAACACTACGAGATACTCTCTTAAGTATTTCTAAGTTCATTCTTCACATGGACCCTATGAGATACTACCTTAAGCATGTCTAAGTCCACTCATACTCTTTAAAACTGTGAGGTTCTTTATTAAGTAAGTCTTAGTTAAATTATGTTGTAGAACACTATGAGATGCTTCTCAAGCATGTCTTAGTTCATAGGATATGGATATTGCTACTAGGAACCTTAACTAAACTATGTGAAGGTTCCCATCTCATGAGACTTAATTTTTGGAAAACCCAAACTATACTACGTAAGAGTTCCTTTTTTTTACTTGGATAGTCATCACATCAACTAGGTGTGGATCTCCTTTCTTCTTGTATTCCGGTCCCTATCTTGTGTGACACACCATCTAATCTTCAATATCCACTTGGGGCCAAGCATACACTTCAATGTTTACTTGTTAAGCCTTGCTTAACACTCATCTCTCATGGAAGGATGTCCTTGACAATACATCCATGTGCAAGTGATTCTATCACTTTCATCTATCAAGCATTAATAAGGTAGGTTAGGTGAGTATAGGCCTTTCACCATAATCCAACCTATTAAACTTCTATTCTCTTTTAGACTTTACTCTCAAAGCATTTACATCAATAGTTAATCACATTAGCTTCACCCTAAAGCCCTAGCTATCATGATCACAAAACCTACTCTCAAGGTTTCTTTCTTAATCTCTTCTTCATGCCTAGATTTAAAGGTAATTTGATCACATCTTTCATTACTAGGTGATTCTAGTCTTAATTGATCATAAAGGTTCCATTTTAACTTTATAATTCAAGATCAATCATAAACAATATAGTCTATTTCAATTCATGATTATATGATCCTAACTTTGATCAATTAATACACACACCATTGAATTAGGAAGATCACATATGAACCGTCAACTTTGCCTGTAATGGCATAAACCCACAAAGATCACATTCATCAATTTAGATTAGGGTTTACCATATAAATCACATGAAATAATCATAATATCATTAAAAAAATCTAAACTAATCATAATTGGGTGATATCCACTACATTGGAATCACACCTAAACCCTACCCACAATGCAAGCACAACCCTAGCTAGAATTGGATTTTTGATTTCACAAGTGGTAAAACTATGGGGGATCCATGGGTGGAAGAACGCATGGATGATTAAGCTTAAAATACCTTAAATAAAATCCCAAAATAAAGCCTGAATCAATGGTGAATTCGACCTAGTTGCTGCCCCTCTTCTTCTTCTTCTTCTTTTCTGCTAGAGAAAGAATATTTGGTGAGTGTTTTGGGGTCTTTAGATGAAGGAGTTAAAATGATTAGTTTAGGGGTGTATTATACTTATATATGTGGCTAATTAACTAACTAACCGACCTCACTTAACCCCTAATTAATTAACTAATCAATTCCCAAACTCCCAACTTAAAACTAAAAGGTCAAAAACTGGCAGCATCGACGCCCACCCATCCACGGACCGTCAATGGGTCTACTGGCCGTCTTGTGGTCTCGTAGATTGGACCTCAGGCTTTTCTTGGCAGGCCTCAACAGGCCTTGACCTACGCCCATTACCTACGGGCATGGTCTGGTCTACTGGCCGTGGATGGCCATCCGTGGTTCACTAAATTTTCCATATTTAGGGGACTGTTTTGGGGTCCTCCTCAAGGACCCCTTGGGTGGTCCTTGGGGGATCGTACCCATATGTTTAACCCGTAAAATCCCTATTCTAAGTTTGGGAACCATTTATTTTGATTTTAATCCTCATACGACACTCCAAAACTATTACCGAAGGCTCTAGAACCCACTAGTTCAACTCACTAAATTCCGCAGTGTTATAAATATGCTCATTCTCACTTCTTGAATAGATCAGAATATCATCGATGAACACAATCACAAACATGCCAAGATATTGTCTAAACACCCTGTTCATCAAGTCCATGTACGGTGCTGGAGCATTAGTCAACCCTAACGACATTACTAGAAAATCATAAAGACCATACTGAGTTCGAAAAGCCATCTTCGGAATGTCATCGTCTTTCACCCTTACTAGATAGTAAAAACAACTCGTAGAAATTATTTTTCTAGCTTTAAGATAAGAAACAAAGTGACCCTTGGGCATAGAATTTCCCCCTTCCACTCTAGGATAGGCTCATTTGGGAACTGAAACTTGACTACACAAGTTCTACAATCAATAGAAGCATAACAGGATTGCAGAAAATCCATACCCAAGATAACATCAAAATCTAACATATAAATCTCTATCAAGTCAACAAGAGTAACTCTATGGGACAAGGAAACATGACACTTTCTATAGACCCTCCTAGCAACCACAGAATTACCAATATGAGTAGAGAGAGAAAAGGGTTCTAACAGGACATCTGGAAGAACATCAAACCTCATAGCCACATATGGCGTCACAAAAGACAAGGTAGCACCAGGAATTAGTAAAGCATAAACATCAAGTTGGAAAACATTCAACATACTGGTAACCACATCCGAAGAACTATTTTGTTCATGTCAAGTCTGAAGAGCATAAAAGTGGTTTTTGTTAGGATCATTGGAACCCAAACCACTAGGAGTAGCTTGATTTCCCTCTCTTCCCTTAGTCGTAAGCATTGGGAAATCCCTCATTTTGTGACCACTTTTACCATAACAATTCGTGTTGGCTAGACACTTACCATCGTGCTTCCTTCCACACTTAGTGCAATTAGACCTAGGCAATGAAGATCCACTACCATTACCTCCTTGAGGCTTAGGGTTAGACAGCGTATCTTGGTTGAACTTTGGAAAAGTATTGGAAGAACCTTAACCGAAAAACCTTTGTTGGAATCTTGGACGACCTTGTGTTAGAGAAATAATCATCACCAGTCTTAGCCCTTTTTAGCTCCCTAGAATTTTCCTTGAGTTTCTCTTCCTAAATTTGTTGGGCATGCACCATGAGATGAAATATGTCAATATTATGAATGAGCATTGCAGTTCGGCACTCTTTAACCACCATTTCGGACACACCCGACACAAACTTACTCATATTATCCCTTGAATCCGCAACCATTGTTGGAGCATACTTAGATAATTGAGTGAACTTTAGAGCATATTCCCTCACACTCATACTCCCTTGTCGAAGGTTAATGAACTGTAGCACCTTAGCCTCCGTTGTCTCAATAAGAAAGAACCTATCAAGAAACGCAGCCTTAAACTTCTCCCAATAAAGGGGACCCGCATCTGCATGTCTCCCTTTTTTCCATTGGTTATACCAAGTTTGAGCCAGACCTTTCAATTGGTAAGCGACCAACTCCGCCTTTTCCATCGACGTAACTCCCATGATCATCGAATCCTTATAGACCTCATCGATAAACTCTTGAGGATATTCCTCAACATTAGAACCATGATACTCCGGAGGATTCACCCTTGTGAAGTCCCTCACTCTTAAATCCGCCCAATTAACATTTGAGCTTGCGGGAACCACAACCTCCCTATTGTCTTGGGCCGTCACGGCTTGAGAAAACAATTGAAAAGCATCACTAAACTTAGACACTTGCTCGGCCAAAGGATCGACCAAAAATTGACGAGCTTAGGGAGAAACTTCTTGTTCCGCATTCTCCCTCACATTACTTCTAGCTAACCTCTTCGGGTAGCCATATCCTGAAGAACATAGGATAATGATTAGGAGAGAGACTTTATAGAGTTAAAATCTATACGACTTAAGAGTGATGAAAGAAGTGGAGTTTCCTAACCATCTTGTAGCCTCTAATTCATTAATATGGCACACTTCACACTCATGAACAAGACTCTACTAGACGTGACTTATGAGACATCCTAGGACCATTCTAAACCGTGCTTTGATTACCAAGTTTGTCATGACCCAGAGGTACCCCTAAATGTGACATGGCGTATAGAACCCCGAAGGACTCAATATAAGAAACTTAGCTCTCATAGCATAGGAAATAGAACAATAAGAGTAAAACAATAGTCCAAGTCCAAAACATTTTATAAAACGAAAAGCGGAAGTCCACAACACTTGTCTCAATATAGCCATCTAATACAATATAATGAAATTGGGCCTAGCCCATACATCATGTCCAAAAGATAAAAATACATGAAAATAAGTGAAAACAATACAGTCCATCCATGAAGCATGAGGACTCACCAACACTTGGAAATCAATCAAATCACCAACTAGCCACGAAACTGAGCACCCTGAATATCAGACCCTATATTTGGAAATAATGTAAGGCAAGAGTATACGTTAGTACAAATCAATGTGCCAAGTATGATAGCCATGCATAGACCATTTAAGTCATGCTAAAAGGTACATTTCATTTAATGACATGCAATTGACCAAGCTAAAACATAATATGAAAGAGTTCTAAGACATAAGTCATAAATCATGGTCAATGCAAGCTAACTTCATCTTTAAAAACATTGAACTCATATGTGATACTTCTTGAAGTAACCTTAGTTCATTATTACTTGTGGGGAAATAGCCTTAACTGACATTTAGACCATCTGAGCTATTACATGGAATCCGGTGTCTATCTTATACCGAAAAAAGGGTATCCTACTTACCGAAGGTAGAACCTCGAACTTCTAGCTTAAGTAGATCCACTAGCTAATCAACCTACGGGGGCACATAGTTAAGTGATAAGGAGATTGCTACTAGAAACCTCATCTCTTTTACGGGAGAGCTTCCATCTCATGAGCTTGATTTGGAAAGCCGGCCTCTACTATAGGGGAGCTTCCATCTCACTATCAATATCCACTCGGTGCTAAAACCAAATTCCCAAGAAATAGTAATTTCTTACTTGACTTCATTACTAATGAAAAGGTGCCCTTGGACAACCAATTCAAGCTAGTTTCATTAAGATAGCTCCTTATCTTTGATTCAATTAGGTAAGAAAGACTTTCTACCTAAGAATCCTTTCTATGTGAGAAAACCTTTCACATCATGCTAGTATGTGTTTAAGTGAGAATATCCTTTCACAACATAACATTATCATTGGTAATTTACTCTCAAAGCACCCTTAAAACATTTGCATAGATTTCATAAACAATACATAAGTCCATAATTTACCTCTTGAGGTTAAAACCCACTATCAATAATAAACTCTTATAAAACATGGGTTAGATATGGATTTCATCATAAATATATGTAAATCTTGCAATACACACTTAATTTCATAAAACTCTTCATTTAAGATCAAAATCCCTCATCATATGATTCATAACTTGAAAACATAGGGATTACATGGGTTCATGGGGAAATCATCATAAAATCATCATGTATCATAAATTCATGCATATTAGATCATAATTCAGTCATCTAAATCAATAATTAAAGGAACCCGTGCTAATTGAAGAAAGCCCTAACTCAATTGGGGAATTCTACCATCTGAAATAGAGGAATTTCGGAACTCCATGGATGAAAAGTATCATACCTTGAGTCCAAATACTAGCCTTCAATAGAGGAATTGGAACCTCAGCTCAAAACCCTAGGTGAATCCTTCTTCTTCTTCAAATTTCTAAAGAGAGAATATTTGGAGAAGAATTTGGCTTTCTTTTGGGAATTTTGAAGAATGAAGTAAAATGGGTTTATTTAGGGATTGAAAAAGCTTATATAGGGGTCCTAAACATAGGAAAATGACATAGTATAGGAATTAATTAATTAGGAAAAGACCCAACTGCCCATGAAACTCAACTGTCAATAGTGACCTACGAGACCTCACTGACGGACCGTGGTCAAGACGATAGACCTTCCTCCACGGCCATCGATGGTGATCAGAAACCTGACTTTAGGGCTTCAAACCACGGATCGTGGTCTGACCAACGGTCTATTGGTCAGGTCGGGGTTTTGGGCCCTCAAACCAGCTACATGCAGACCATCCATAGACCACACCTAGGGTTCGTGGTCCATTCCACGAGCCATGGGTGGCCAGTGTGGTTTTGGACCTGCAACATCTGGAAAGCTACTTTTTGGTCCTTTTTTAATACGGGGTGTTACATTGTCGAATGTTTTACTGTGTTTCATCCAACTTCAGATACATTCATCATAATTATGAGAAAAATACTACTAAAAGAAAAAGGACTAGGTAATGGAAAAATAAAATAATATGTAACACCACATCATTGGCACCCGAGTTATACTAACCGCCAATAGAAACAGAGCCAGAAGCCCATATGGGGCTGTCCGAACCTAGTTTATTTTTTTTAAATAGTGTATTTGTGGTAATAAATCAATAGAGTGTGTGTGTGTCTCTCTCTCTCTCTCTCTCTATATATATATATATATATATAACCCATAAAAGTTGTCATCAAGCGAAATCTTGTATCTAACTAATAGTAAAATAATTTGATTGAATTGTCTAATTTAATTAAAAAGGCAATGTAATTAATAATATGTACACTCAAGTCAGAATCTGGATATTAACATTGAGATTGAAATTCACAAACATCCACTTGGCTAGAAAGAGTGATAAAATATATCCACATGGCATAAATAGTTTATCATAATTTAGGTAGAAAACATAAACACATAATATTTCAAGTATGAAACTCGAACAAACTACACATATCACACAATCAATAAACTCAAGTATAAAGACTGCAACATATACATTGACTGCACATATGCTACCACAAATATCTCAACAAAAAGGGTAAGTCTGTTAAAGCTGAAATACATACAAACCTCATATATCACCTTGCCACCATCTATTGCAAAGTGCTCGAGTTTGGCATTTCGTAAGATTTTAGATATAATACGAACTTCCCATGGTTGTGGTCCTTACTGTGAGAAGTCATTATCTTACATACAATGTCTTGCAGCCAAGGTAACAAATTCATATCATTTAGTAAAGTGAAGAATTTTGAATTTGGGTAAGATATAGATATTAAACTCTTTATTTTTGAAGAAACGGAGGCGACAAAAAATAAATACACAAGTAAATTGATCTCTCCCTTTTTCTCTTGTAAGAAATTTTAAACTCGAGCATGTTGCAGAACAACAATATACAACACATAATATGCATATTAGAGCATTTTGTAAAGTACACAGGTTAATTAGTGTTTTGTAGATCATGCTGTGAAAAAAAATGCATGCTTTAGCCCAAAGATGAAAAAGCAAAAAAAATTACCTCTCCGATGTGCACATGGATTAAGTGTTGCGTTCGTCCAAATCTTACCGTGGAGTATTAAGAAGAAGTAACACAAGTAACACCAACACCTTCTACAAGTAGCCTCTAATTTTTTAGCACTCTTGTAGATCAATTGTTGTTGTTGTTGCTTATAAAGAACAAAGTTCGGTTGAGGATGTCTTCTATTGATGGGTTCGTCCTTTCTTACTCCACTGTCTTAAATTTCTTCCATGGTTAATTTGGTTACTACTCAATTAGAATACCCCACTAAGATGGCATGCAGAAGGCTATCGAGCTCGAAAAAGAAGTATAACCAGAAGCTCTAGGTATATCTATATTCAAATATGTATGTAGCATATTCTTGCTTCATGAACTCACACTTGATGACACCCTAGTTGAATCTTGTTTGGTACTGAATAACATTTTGAATACTTAGACTTGACCACATCTTCCTTGTTATTTGTGATTTAATGGTATACTGACTGAAGCACACTCGGTGTAAGATGATACATGATTATATCTTTATTTGCATCCTCCAATAGTATTGGTTCTCGTGAAAGTGGAATTTGGATGAACAAACCACCCCTTGTTGATATGTTAATTTCATGTGAGACAAAGTAGATGCAAATGAATCTTGAAGTGTCTTTTGTTTCTCATTCCTCAAACAATATTACAGAATCATAGGTGGAATTAAAGATTCACGTTTTATTATCACTGCTCTAACTTCGTTGTTCTTTGTGGTTTGACGATCTTGTGACTTAAGCACATTGGGACACAGAGGAGATATTCTTGTCTCTTCATCCAAGTCCTCCAATAATTAAAAGTTCTCTTCAAGGTGGACTCCGGATGAACCAAGAATTCCTTGAGGGCCTCCTTCAAAAGATCCAAAATTATTAGTGGACTTGGATTAGGAGACAAGCATGTCCTCTCTGACCCATTGTGCTTAGGTCATAAGATCATCAAACCACAAAGAACAAGGAAGCTGGTGCAGTCATAATAAAATGTGAATATTTAGTTCCACCTATGATTCTGGAATACTCTTTAAGGAATGAGAAACAGAAGCAACTCCAAGATTCAATTGCACCTAATCTTTCCCAAATGAAATTAGCTTATCAGATAATCATAATCATAAAATAGCCAACTCCAACTCCAAGCATAATCATAAATAAAAATGAAAAGATGGGGAATACCCATATACTAGCATTGAGGATTTCGTATATAACCTTCATAGCACAACTTCATAAACATAGGCATCATAATCATCAATTCACTTCACATCTATTGCTTTTAAGGCCATGATCTCAACATGCATAGATAGACAAAAAGTGAACACCGCCACCATAACTGGACCAAACCACACAACATTAATTCTCATACTACGGACTAGAAGATAAGTCAACTTACCAAATCTCCAAGCCATGATCACCATGGATCAATCCTCAACAATTCATAATCAATTGACATAGATAGCAATAAGAATCAACAATGTAATTCAATAACATAAACATAATCTAAGTACAATTCTATAAACAAAGGGATCAACCCATAACTTTGTCCATAAGGCCATAATTCTCAACTCATCAATATAATGACAATTCAACATGAATAAGTGTAGATAATCATAGGAAACATCAATACAATCTAATCTAAACATAATTTCACCAATAGAGATCATATTAACAAAGACCCACATCATAGGCCAATTTTCGAGAATTTTGGGATCATAGGTTTCTTCAAGAATTCTTTTGAAAATTATCTTAAAAACCTTAATTCCACATCAATTCACCAATAGAATGATTTAGAAAATCGTTTGACATGGGACCCATATTTAGATTGAAAATTGGGAATTTTGTTCTTTGAATCACTTTCGAAAATCTTTGATAGAACTCCTTGAATGAGAGATTATTCAAGAATCAAGAGTTATCATACTTTAATTATTGAAGACCCATGAAATTGAAGAAGAATTCAGTTGAAACCTCATCTTCTAGCTTGAGCTTCATCAAGGTCTTCAATGGAGTTTTTGAGAGACTCTACCTTTGAGTGGGTAGGGTCAATTTGAAGAATGGGGTCTAATTCTAGATTTTGGGGTTTTAACCAACATAAAATACCCTAAAATAGGTAGAATAACCGTTTATAATAATTTTCCAAAGTACCCAAACCACCCCTCACTTAGTTGGACCTTTTAAGCAAGTCAAGCTTGAGTTTTATTTTCGCAGCTTTCGTCGGGGAACCAATCCGCGATGCGGAGGTGTTTCCACAAGTTTCTAGAAATTAAATTTTGAGACAATAGAGTCCGCGACGCAGACCAAAAATTTGGTCTATGGTGGAGCTAGTCCGCTACACGTACATGCTCCCTCTATGAGCATTTTCAAGCTGCCTTGGCAGCTTGTTTGGCCAAGGGTTGCGGTCGTCCTCGGGATTCCTTAGGGTGGTGCCGGGGAGTCGTACCCAAACATTTTAACCCTAAAAGCATTTATTAAGACACTTGGGTCACCTCCACTGATTTTAGACTCCAAACAACACAAAACACATGAACAACATATTAGAACACACCAACAAGTAAAAGACTAGTTTCCGAACGTCTTGGTTGTCCCTTGACGTTTAACTTCCAAACTCTTTAAAACTGACTAAAAAGGCTATTCTTCATTATTTTAACAAGTTATTAATGCATAAAACCCATGTGAGGCTCTACTTTGTCCTACTTCATTTTGAGGGTTGTTACAATATCCCACACTTAGGAACATTCGTCCTAGAGTGACACTTAAAACACTTTCGAGGACTCAATGACCCAACTAGCAGCTCACAACAAGCATGTAATATCATTACTACTGCACACATCAAGGAGGAAACATCAACTCCCCATAACAAGCCATTACAACACAACTTCATTCAAATTTATGGAAGTAGGAATCACACCTACAAATCAACATGCCTCAAACCC
>NW_006239307.1:406953-412038 GCF_000226075.1 Solanum tuberosum | reverse complement strand
TGCAATTCAAGAAAGTAGCAACACATCTACCAACTCCTTATGCATCAACTTTATTATTTCCCATTTCATTGGAAGAACTTCCTTCTTCAAATCATCATTCTCATTTCAAACACCAAAGAAACACAACATGCAACTATCTCATTAAAGCACGTTATGCAACTTTATCATAAGAAATCATTTAAGCATGCACTTCAAATCAACTCATGCAACACAAACAAGTAGAAACTATATTCACCGACTCGTAATGCATCGACCACATAGGCCTTTCTCATGTTCATAGGAGGAACTACCTTCTCCTAAGCATGACATGATATTTACCCCTTTTATATCATCATAAGGTCCAATATGCAATGGCTTTCAAATGCACACATAGACATGATCAACATTTCCACTCATGAGGCAATTAAGCAATTCATACGAGTTGCACCCTAACATGAGGAGTATAGATAATCTACTAGTCTTATCATTTAATCATCATACTATCAAGAACATACATGGCATTACCATGTTTAGTCTTGTTCAAGGAGGGACTACCTTCTCCTAGTCACAATATACACACATGGCATCATAAAACTCATAAGCAAGCATTACACAAAGGTCAATTCATTTAAGGAGAAATTCTCAACTTCTAACCTAAGCATGCTCATACTCTCTTCCTCATGAAGTCAAGAGTGCATTCACCATATAAAGATGCATATTGACATGAAAAACATGAATTTTATTACTAAAATTCCTTTTTTATGTAATCAGAATCATTCAAAACATGCATAACATAGTGTCTTCTAAGACATGCATAACATACGGAGATCATGCAACTCATAATCATATGCAAGACTCTAAAACATAAACAAGCTACAAGGAACTCTTTGGTCTCAAGCTTGAATAAGAATAGAAGGAAAAGATAAGGATATCAATAACCTTAGTACTCACTCATCATCCCCCACTTAGGATAAACCCATCTAAGAGCACATTAAAGTAATCAAGAGAACTATCACTTAATAATTAAGCAAAATGTCCCCCTCTTAGGATCAAGTTATGCAAACTCCTTTAATCATTACCTCCTTCATCTCTAAGGTAGGAACCGTTCTCCACAAAATATTCACTATATTCCCTTAGGTGAGGATTTCAAGAATCCAAAAAAAAATGAGTATCTATACCACTCCACTTCATATCTATCACCCAAAATGGTTCTCAACATGGAGAACTCTAGGAAGTTCAATGTAAAAATATTAAGGGCACTCAAAACCTTACCATCTAGGCACATTATCCCCCACTTGGGGTGAGCTTAACGAACTCTTTGTCACATCATACCCTTATCATCACCTTTGGTGTAACTTTCCGCTCAACCATGCCTATGTATTAATCTAACACCCTCTTTGAATGACCATACTTAAGATCAACCTTAAAAGACAACTATCCTCTTTTAGAGTTGGTCAACATCTATTCTCTTGTCCTTCCCATGAACTAAGGGGTACATGCAGCTCTACAAGTTAACCTTAGAGCAAAACACTATCCCAACTCATGGAACAAAGCCTTTTTTCCGCTCTTAGGGCAAGCCTACACACAAGGGCAACCGTGAAGCATTACTCAAAAAAAAGAGCAACTTTGAACTCACACTAGTTACCACATTCCTTCAAAACTCCTCAAATATACACCATGACTTTCTACTATCATTACCCATCCCTATAAAGCAACTCATCATCCTAAAAAGGATTTCATTCTTACTATAATGACTCTTATCATACGAGAACTACACCTCCATACAACATTTTCAATGTAATGCTTCTAACGTCATAGGTCACACATAGCCATGATTGGCATCACAATACGATTTCCAAATCTACCTTCATTTATAATCATATAGTCAGCACATCATAATAAGCATTAAAACTCACCTTTTCTTCCCTCGATCCTTGCAACATCACCCTTTCCAAGTAATTACATCTAGAAGACCATCGAACAATGGAAAATAAGAGAGAGAGATCATATGAAGTTAAGCTCTACGACACGACACAAGAGTAATGAAGAAAGTGAAACTTCTATCGTCCTATAGCCTCTCGCTCATAGATGTGTCGCGACTCACACCGATGAACAAGACTCTACTAGACGTGGCACATGAGAGGTTGAATCCTAAGACCATTTTCATAACCTTATGCTCTAATACCAAGTTTGTGACAACCCCAGAGCACCCCCTAGTCGTTACCGGCGTATTCGACCTCTCGCAGGTCTTATACAAGCCCTTAGCATTCGTCATAGCATTTATCATAGAAAAATAGCAAAAAATTTAAAAAATATTCATAATATAACACAGGACTTAAAAGTCACCTCATTTAAACCTTCAATACAAAATCGGAGTACTACATCTCAAGGTACCCATCTTAAAACACGACTACAACACAAGAGGGACACAACCTTTACAACACAAAAGAAACTAATATCTAGTACATTGAACTTAAGGAAACTCTTTAACATAAAAGGTCCTTGAATCTTTAAGGACACACCTGAACTTGGGAATAGTAAGCCAAGCTCATCACTTCTAGGAAAGGCCCTTTAGCCACCATCACCTACACTTGGTGTAAAAAAATGAAGAAGAATGGTGTTAGTACAAGAATGCAGTAAGTATGATAACCATGCAAAAACATACGTTTAAAAGGGACATTTAGTTGGACACCATGCATCATGCCTTTTTACAGAAACTTCAAGAACATTTAGTACAATAGGAACAATATAAACCACATACATCATTATACACATGGAAACCATTCATAATAGCACATAAAGCCACTTATAACATTTTAGGCACATTCAATGCATACAATACATTACCTTCCTCTTTATCTTAACTTCTTTCCTCAAGCAACGCTTAAAGGAATACTTGGTGCATTGTATCACCTTAAGGTTACCAAGGGTGAACTTACATATAACCTTCATCAATCCAACCACATATATTCATAGAGTCATAAGCACACCATAAGACATAGTCTTCACATAGGAACCATCACCTAAGACAACCCCCAAGTCACACTAGTGCAATGTGCAAGTAGCATCCCATAATACTACTCACCACCAAGTGTTCCTAGGAAGCCACCACAGACTAGGCACATCATATTCAACAAGTCATAACATCTTCATTTAACATTAGACATAAGACCAACATACTTCATAACATCATATAAGGACTCATTCATTTACTACATCATTAGTCATAACCCATTTAGTTCATATCATAGGTAAACCACCCTCACAACCCCTTCACAAACTCACTTGTGCAATGTACACATGGAGTCCCATACCACCACATATACTAAGAAAACCCATTAAGAAGTCATAAGTGTAATTCACATTCATAATCGTACTTCATGTCTTGACATAAGTAAAGTCAACCTTAACATGCTTTCATATTAACATGCATGCACCATAGTCTTCATTACATAAAGAGCCTAATCATAACCTCCCTTAGAGTCCACTTGTGCAATGCATAAGTAGGGTCCATAGTCCTACCTACACTAAGTAACTCTTCAAGAAATCATGACTAGAGATCATATTCTTATCTTAGTTCGTTTCTTAACTATCGGGAGACATTGCTATAACCGACATAGACCATGTGAGCTACATTGAATCCGGTGTTCTACTCCTACACCGAAAAGAGAGGATACTACTTGCCAAGGTTGGACCTACATACATAATAGCTATCTAGTGGTCACTAAGCTAAGACCTACGGGACCCCGTAGTTATGGAACAAGGAGATTGCGTACTAGAAACCTTGACTTGCTAGGCGTGGAGGTTTCCATCTCATGAGATAACATCTATGTTGGGAACCCGGACTTGCTAAACGTGAAGGTTCTCCTGTAGGAAGCCGGACTTGCTAAACGTGAAGCCCCCACTCTCATTTTTCATGTTCACTCGGTACTACACTCCAACTCCCTTTTTAAATATCTTTAAGCCTTTATTTAACATTAGTTCATAAAATAGGCTTTAGGGACTTAATCCATCATATCATATAACTCAAAGGTTTCTAAGATGAGAATGACCTTTCATCATAGAACGTACATTATGTGAGAATTACCTTTCACATAGTCATACCATATTCATAACATAGTCTAGTTTAGAGTACAATTGAGGAAACCTTTCAAGAGACGCACTTTCACTAGATTATCATAAACCTTATTCATTCATTCATGTGTGTACATATGTGAGAAAGCCTTTCACATAAACACCTTTATGCAATACATATGCATACCTTGCTAATCTTACACTTTGCATGCATAATAAGATGTAAGGGTTCATATAAGAGTTAACCTTTCAATAGACACCATAGCACATCATATTCATAGCTATACATGTAGAGTGTGTGTGTGCATATTGGTCCTCATAGTGACATAATAGCAACAACATTGATATTGAGTGCACTTCTCTTAAAGGGATCACAACACATTCATAATGTGCCCAAATCATGAGCAATTCACATATAAAGCCTTTAGGGATTCTAGACCACACACCCACACTTCATCATAGGAGACGAGGACACATTCAACATTTAATAGGTACTCCTGACATGTATATGATCACACATTCATATAGGGGTCATATAGGTAGGGGTCATTCCACAATGGTACTTAACATAATCAATCATGTAGACCACACCTTATCCCTAACATTATCATTCGCATTATACTCCTCATCATCTACACAGTTTATACATCATGCTAGCATTGAGGATTTCATACATAACTGTCACGACCCAAGCCTAGGGCCTAGACGTGACATGGCGAATGAGAAACCCGAAGGAACCCCAAACAAGCCTCTCAAACTTGTCATCACACTTCATCGGGTCGCGGAAGTACATTCAACATTAATTATCGGGAAATAGGGACTAAGGGCAAACCATTTTAAAATGACATCATAGAAAAAGAGTCAAGCTCATTTTACAAAAATACTTGTCCAACGCACACCTCTACATACATAGATGGGACGGGACCATGACATTCTACCAGATCCCCTAATAGTCAAAATACAATTGCAAGCTAAAGTCTTAATAGGTACTCCTGACATGTATATGATCACACATTCATATAGGGGTCATAT